>NC_041381.1:308824730-308904781 GCF_002162155.2 Triticum dicoccoides
CTCATCCCCACGGACGTGCCTACATCTCCCTCAAGACCATCGGGACCCATGACAAGAGCCCGAGCTAAGGCTATTGAAGATAAGGTGAACTCACTCCTCTCCGAACTTCCTATTTCTACCCATGAGACATGGCTACTACCTCATTCAGAAACTCTATGTGTAATCAGGTACATGGAGGTGAGCCAAGGATCTACTACTTGCAAGAGCCAAGACGGCGAGGACCCCAAGTATGTTGAAGAAGAAGAAGAGATGCTGCTGAAGCTACAGGCATCGGACGTTCGACCCTGCCCGGACGTCCGACAACTCCCAGGCCTCGGACGTCCGACGCCCTCCGGACGTCCGGAACTTCATCACCTGAACCAAATCTACGGACGACCGGAGCTGACCGGACGACCGGACGACAAGCACCCGAGCCGAAACTACGGACGACCGACAGCCTCTGGATGTCCGGACCCTCCTGAAGCCCCGGACGACCGACCCGCTCACGGACGACTGATACACCTACGACAGAGAAGAATCGACGGATGTCCGAACGCGTCCGGACGACCGGACCTTCCCGAGCCTCCGGACGTCCGACACCTTCCGGACGTCAGACGCCTGATGCGGGCTGGAGCCCTTGTACCCCTTCGTTTTGACTTCCATTTGCACTAAGACTATAAATAGGACACCCCCACCTCCTGGTACGGCAGCATAGGTTTAGCTCATATTTTGTGTGAGAGCCTTGCTCATCCACTTGGTTACTTCTCCTCGGAGCTCAGGACCTCTTCGGAGGAGATCCCCCAAGCGGATTCAAGACCCCTCTCGAGGGAAGACCATCAAGACCTCCGTACGGAGAAGAACTGTTCCTATGTATCCTTACCTTAGTTGATCGTGGATCTTATGCTACTCTATGTTGTCATTGATCTAGCACTCATGTGATCTATTCCATGTCGGTTTAGTGTTTCTCTCTCGCTCGTTGTCCCCGTGATTTCCTCGTGTTCTTCCGCGTGTCCCTCGTGTTTCTCCGTAGGATCCCTCCAAACGTGAAAGATCATCCATCTAGGGTTCCACCCTACATCATAAAGATTGCAAATAAAGATAGATCGGAAACTTATATGATAAAAGATAGACCCGGGGGTGAGGGAGTCCCGGATTAGGGGGTATCCGGACAGCCGGACTATGTACAACGTCCGGACTATTGAAGCATGAAGATACAAGACTCAAGACTTCGGCCCATGTCCGGATGGGACTTTCCTTGGCGTGGAAGGCAAGCTTGGCGATCCGGATAATATATTTCCTTCCTTGTAACCGACTCCATGCAAACCCTAGCCCTCTCCGGTGTCTATGTAAACCTGAGAGGTTGGTCCTTAGAAGGCCGATCACAATTACATTCATACCATCATAGGCTAACTCCTAGGGTTTAGCCTCTACGATCTCGTGGTAGATCTACTCTTGTACTACCCATATCATCAATATTAATCAAGCAGGAAGTAGGGTTTTACCTCCACCGAGATGGCCCGAACCTGGGTAAACATCTGTGTCCCTTACTTCTTGTTACCATCAGCCTTGACGCACAGATCGGGACCCCCTACCCGAGATCTGCCGGTTTTGACACCGACATTGATGCTTTCATTGAGAGTTCCTCTGTGACGTCGGCGTCAGGCTCGATGGCTCCTTCGATCGTCCTTGACGATGCTGCCCAGGGTGAGACTTTCCTCCCCGGACAGATCTTCGTGTTCGGCGGCTTCGCGCCGCGGGCGAATTTGCTTGGCCACTTGGAGCAGATCGATAGCTATGCCCCTGGCCCTCAAATCGGGTTCGGAAACCTGAACCACACGACGGATACCCGAGGAGACTTGATCTTCGGCGGATTCTGGCCAGCGCCAGAAGCACCGAACAATCACGATGAGCACGGCTTAGACCTGCTGTCAGACGTTGCTTGGGATATCATCCCGGCAAAAGCCTAGGACCTAAATCCGGGATAGATTGCGTTGCCTAAAGACGGAGGGCTGGACCGCGCCCCACAGGCTGTACCCTCATCGGTGATGGAGCCGAACACAGGCTTCACTTTTGAGAAAACCGGTGACCCAGGGCCCCTAGACTCGTGCCCGGTTGTAGGCTCCAGTCCGTGCGTCCCCGGATCCGCTGATCTCGGTTGGGCTCCGGTGATGGAGTTCACCGTGGCGGACATCTTTCAGCACTCGCACTTCGGCGACATACTAAACTCATTCAAAACTCTCTCTTTGACAGAGAATCTCGGGCCGAATTATGTCCGTCTCGAGTGGGAAGCAGGCGACGAAGACATTCGTTGCCCACCCACCAACCACTTCATAGCCACAGTTGATGATTTAACTGACGTGCTTGACTTTGACTCCGAAGGCATCGACGGTATGGACAATGATGCAGGAGAAGACTCAGAATCTATGAGGTGCTGGATTCACGCCTCGCCACACGACATATACATGGTGGATACGCCCAAGGAAGGCGACGATGGCAATCCGGAAGATAACACCCCCGGACAAAAACCAAAGCGACGACGCAGACACCGTTCCAAATCCGGCAACAGTAACAATATCAGAAAGAGCGCCAGAAGAATGGATACTCCGGCCAACCCCGATGGCAATAATGACCAAACAGAACCAGCGATGGAGCAGGAAGAACCAGGTCACGCCGAACATAGTCCGGGTTATACGCCCGAAGAAAATGATCCAGAGGGACGAGTTCACCAATCCGGCCCAGGACAAGAAGACAGTCCGGACGACGACGCATTCATCGTTCCGGAAGAACGCATGGAACGAGAGAACCTCCATAGAAAGCTTATGGTCACAGCGAGAAGTTTGAAGAAGCAGAAGCAACGGCTTAAAGCCGCACAGGAAACGCTCAATCGCAGATGGAATAAAGTGCTAGACACTGAAGAAAGATATGGCGACGATCGCCATACAAAGAGCTACCCAAAACGCAGGCTATTACCAGAATTTGACGACGAGGCCGTTCCACCAAAGAACAACATGAATAGGAGACCAGGAGTACCACCTCATAGCCGCAATAAATCAGCTGCCGAAGACGCCCACGATCTACGTGAGCACCTGGAAAAGAAAGCTGGCGCAGCTAGGTCCATCTACGGATCTAAAGGAGACACCCCGGCAAGGAATTATGGCCGTCAAAACAATTTTGACAACCAAACACCAGTTCGGAATAAAAACCGACCACAACAACAGCCAACGGCATGCCACAGCGCGTCCAGATACAGAGGGGCTGCTCACCCCCTGTGCTTTACTGATGAAGTACTGGACCATGAATTCCCACAGGGCTTTAAACCTGTAAACATAGAGGCATACGACGGAACGACAGACCCAGGGGTCTGGATCGAGGACTTTATCCTCCACATACACATGGCTCATGGAGATGACCTCCATGCCATCAAATACCTTCCCCTTAAACTAAAGGGACCGGCCCGGCACTGGTTGAAAAGCCTCCCCGAAAATTCAATCGGGAGCTGGGAAGAACTAGAGGACACTTTTAGGGCAAAGTTTCAAGGGACTTATGTCCGGCCTCCGGATGCTGATGATTTAAGTCACATAATCCAACAACCCAGAGAGTCTGCCCGCAAGCTTTGGAACAGATTCCTCACTAAGAAGAATCAAATTGTTGACTATCCGGATGCCGAAGCCTTAGCGGCATTCAAGCACAGCATCCGGGACGAGTGGCTCGCCAGACACCTCGGCCAAGAAAAGCCAAGGACAATGGCAGCCCTAACAAGTCTTATGACCCGCTTTTGTGCGGGAGAAGATAGCTGGCTCGCCCGTAAAGGCACCAGCGACCGCAGCACATCCGAAATAAGGGATGCCAATGGGAAACCACGGCGTAGTAAAAACAAATGCCAAAACAAGGAAGAGAGCCTGGACAACATAACGGTTAATGCCGGATTCCGAAGCTCTCGACCTAACCAGCAAAATAAGCAACCTAAAGGCAGTAAAGAGGGATCGTCCGGTCTGAACAGAGTTCTGGACAGACTATGCCAAATTCATGGCGCCCCTGACAAACCTGCGAACCACACGCACAGAGAGTGCTGGGTCTTCAAGCAGGCCGGCAAACTAAACGCCGAACACAAGGGAAGGGAAAAACCAAGTGAAGACGAGGATGAACCTCGCCAACCGAACACTAGGGGACAGAAAACATTCCCGCCAGAGGTTAAAACAGTGAACATGATCCATGCGACTCGTACATCCTTGGGAAAGCACGAACGTGCCCATAAAGACCCACGCGATATAGAGCCCATCGTACCCACACCTAACTGTTGGATGTCTTGTTCGATCACCTTCGATCACCTAGACGGCCGAACTAGCATTCGGCGCGGAGGATCAAATGCCTTGGTGCTTGACCCAATAATCGACGGATACCATCTCACTCATGTCCTCATGGATGGTGGCAGCAGTCTCAATTTAATATATGAGGACACTGTCCACAGGATGGGGATAGACTCATCCAGAATCGGCAAGATTCACACGACCTTTGAAGGGGTGATACCAGGCGTTGAAGCCTATAGCAAGGGTTTTGTCATACTGGAGGTAACATTCGGCTCTCCAGGTAACTCCAGAAGCGAAGACCTAGTCTTCATCATCGCACCCTTCCAAAGCAGCTATCAAGCATTGCTTGGAAGAATGGCCTTCGCCTGCTTCAACGCATTGCCGCATTATGGCTACCTCACACTCAAGATGCCCGGTCCACGCGGCGTCATCACCGTTAGCGGAACAACGGAGTGCCTTTCACGCGCATAGGAATACGCGACGACCCTAGCGGCCGGACTATAAGCGGCCTCTAAAGAAAATTATACCAGGTCGTTAAGACCACAGACACGGTTAGACGAGTCCGGCAGCCCACATTAAACCAGGGCAATTGTATATGTAATCCTATAGCGGACACCAGGGGCTAATAATAAAGCCCCACACTCTCGGCTCAACCTTATTGGCAGGCCAACATCTTACATTTTCTACTATCCATTGCACACTTACGTTGCACTCTTCTATGAGATCCCCTTTTTCCGCAGACAACGTTCGCGCGATACCCTCCCAGGATGCGGCACAACGGAGACAAAGGCGCAGACGTGCAGCAGGGCCCCGTCCAACAGGTTTCTTTTTAGATTAAGCCCCTGTGTAAACCTTTTCTATTGCCTCTTGTTGTTTCATCATCCCACGGGTTCCATACCTAGAGAGGATACTGGCGTTTTTGGCATTACGCCATGACAGATTAATGCATGCACCTGGACATACAGGGTTTATAATGAATGGGCATTCTTGAGCCCATCATCTATTAGAAAGTCCGAATACCTTCGGGAGTGTTCGGCGTCACGAGTTTGGCCTTATATGCATCAGCTCTGAATCATGTCTTTGGTCAAATGTTGGGATTGCCCGGCTCCTGGGTTTGCCGCCTTACGTTCCGTTATAATCGGCTAAGGTGGCCAAAGGAGAACTACTGCGATTGTGCCCTGGTTATTCTGGATGAGCACCTCAGCAGAGAAAGCCGAAAACTGACCGTCATGATACAGCGAGAGACTGATCAACCACTCGATGACTCACCGGAATCTCTAGGATTCCTCCGCCTTAACGAAGGGCCATTTCTCGGCCAGGTACACACGCGCCTGTTTTCGGACGCACGCGATGGTACCAGGGGCTACATAGTAGCCCCAATATTAGAATCCCGCGGCTAAGCAAAAGTGTTACAGCTATATAGTCCGGTTGCCTAGTTCGACGTGCGATCACCTCCTTGCCGGACCAAGACGTTGGATAAAGAGTGATCAGGCACATTTTTTCGCGAACACCCCCGCATTGTATGCGTGGGGGCTGAAGCCAACGACTACTATCTTTTGGATTACACACACACACACACACACACACACACACACACACACACACACACACACACACATATATATATATATATACATATATAAACGGCAGCACAGGGGACACAATCATATTTTTAGACACAGATTATAAATATAACCTTCTAATCAAAATGTTTTTACAATAATTTGAATCATCACTCGAAGAGGAGATCCTTCGGGCACTGCGCCTCTATCAGGCGGGCACCCTCCATGACCTGCGCCAAGTAGTGCCCGGCCGGATATTGACCCCCTACCGGATCCTGAGACGCTATCATAATGTCATCCATATCCGTCCAATACGCTTTAACGCGTGCAAGGGCCATCCGCGCACCCTCTATGCATGCTGACCTCCTCATGGCATCGAACCGGGGCACGGACCCAAGGAACTATTGTACTAAACCAAAGTAGCTGTCCGGCTTAGGCTCCTTCGGCCAAAGATGATCTATTACAGACCGCCTCGCAAGCCCGGACAGCCTATGAAGCTCCGCCACAGCAGCCATCTTATCACTTAATGGCAGCGGGCGAGTGGGAGCATGGAACTGCGACTAAAAAAGCTTCTCCACCTCCTTTTCACCCTGATCTTTGAAGAACTCCATAGCATCAGCCGTACTCTTCGCCAGGTCCACGTACGCGTCCGGCGAGCTCCAGCATCCATCAAGGGGAGCGTACTTCGGATCGAAGAACTTCGTCTGCAGCAAATAGGAGCCTCCAGGCACGATTTTTCTGGCCTATTGAAGCTCCTCCCACGCACCCCTATGCTCGGTCCGTATTTACTTGGTGGCATTCAGCGCCTTGCTCAGGTCAGCCGATCTATTTTTATTCTCCTTCTATATGAGCTCATACCGGTCAGCGGCATGTTTTAACTCGATAGCCATTTCGGCTATCTTTTCCTTGCTTCAGCGATGAGCAGCCTGTTTGGCTCTCAATTCCTCGGCCGCCTTTAGGGCAGCCGTATTGCTCACCTGAGCTTGTTCCTTGGCTAGAGCAAGTTCAGCCCTCACGGCCTCCATGGCAGCAACACCATCTGCAGTCCGAACAAGTTATATTAATACATGCCACCTTAATAATTTCCTATGCAATGGGAGACAGGGCACATACCTTGTGATATATCCAGCCGCTCATTCATCAGAGTGATATCGGCATCAATCGACCCAATTTTCCTCGACAGTTCGGCAACATCAACGGACGGGCCGGCGGCCGGACCCACAGGTACCTGCACACATTTACATCACTATCATTGGTTTATGGTCCCCCGTTTGCCGCCTAGGGCGGGCAACCAGAGTCTTAGGGGCTACTATCTATATGGAGCACACCTAGCGCGTGCCTTACAACCAAAGAAATAGTGAGTTCTCCATTACATACCTCAAAGCCTCTGAGCAGGCTTGTGAATGCTTCATTCAAACCGCTTGTAGCGGATGAAATCTTCTTGAGCACCGTGCTCATTAATGAGCGGTGCTCCTCCGAGAGCGCAACTCGCTCCAGTAATCCCGTCAGTACGTCCGGACTCAGGGCGGCTGACGCATTGGCTTCCGGCCTTGGCGGATCCGGGATCCTCCGTGATGACACCTCGGTGTCGCCCGCGTCAAGAACTGGAGAGGCGGGTGGGGTCTCGCTCTCCATCATCTCCGGAGGAAGGTCGCCCGAAGACGATCCCTGTTGAGAAGAGCTGCCAGTCGGACTGCAAAAAGTTGAGTCCTGGTCATTGATCCAGGAGAAATACAGTACCTTTAAGTTAATGATTGACTTACGACTCATTGGAGGGTTGGCCCATTGGAGGGCATGATGCGGTGAGGGTGCCTATCGGGGAAAGGGCCCCTGGGGATCCCTTTTTCCCCAATTTGGGCATATTTGCCTCCAAATCTTCGGAGGCGGCCCTCTTCTTCCCGCGTGGGGAGGCGGCCTCGACCTCTCCTCCCCGACTATCCCCGGTTCATATGCGTAGTGTGTGGGGTTCGGATTTCTCATCCTTCCCCTTGTCTTTCCCCGAGGGCATCCTGCTGAGTACCCGGTCGAGCATCTTGGCCATGGTAGGGGCGGGCGAGCCTTCGGGAAGTGGTGCCGGACACCTGATTCTCTCCGCCTTGGTGAGCCACTCCTGGACGCGGATGATGTTTAGAATAAATAAGTATGATAAATACAAAACAGGGTGTCCTGTATCAAGGCTACTCACTTGAGTATCTAGGCGGTTGCAGCTTAGGCCCGCATCCTCGATGGTATCCGGACACGTTACCTTCTGTCCGAAGAATAATTTGCACATCTCTTCGGGCTTTAAGCCGAAGAAGTGCTTCACGGTCCGTGGACCCTCCGGATTGAACTCCCACATCCGAAGAGGCCGGTGCTGGCACGGCAACATCCGCCGGGTTAACATCACTTGCATTACGCTGACAAGGTTGATATCCCTCTCGAGAAGCTCCCGGATGCGGTTCTACAGTATTGGTACGTTGCCTGCGGGTCCCCAATTACGTCCTACGTCTGTCCAGGATGCCAACAGCGACGGGGGGCCCGAGCGGAACTCGTGGGTGGCTACCCACTTTGTGCCCCTTGGGGCCGTAGCATAAAACCACCTCCGCTGCCATATGTCAGATACTTTTGGGAAAGAACCCTCCGGCCATGGGGCATCAACGTTTCTGCTTATTACGGCACCTCCGCACTCCACGTGTCGCCCCTCGATCATCTTCGGCTTCACATTGAAGGTCTTGAGCCATAAGCCGAAGTGTGGCGTGACATGGAGAAAAGCCTCGCACACGATAATAAACGACGAGATATGGAGGATGGCATCTGGAGCCAGATCATGAAAATCCAGCCCATAATAGAACATGAGCCCCCTCACGAAAGGATGGAGGGTGAAACCCAAACCACGGAGGAAGTGTGGGACAAAAACAACACACTCATTGGGCTTTGGCGTGGGGATAACTTGCCCTGGAGCAGGAAGCCTATGCTGGATATCTGCGGTTAGGTATCCGACCTCCCTAAGCTTCGCAATGTCCTCCTCGATCGAGGAGGCGACCCACCGGCCTTGAGTATCAGATCCGAACATACTGGCAGATTCCGGAGGGGTGGAGCTTAGGTTTTGGGTGTTAGAACTCGAGGTGCGAGAAGGCGCGATGAAGGTGAAGAAATAGGTGTAGGTCTCGACCCCTTTATAAAGAGGGTGAATATCAAGAGTCCCCGGTGTGACCGTTTGAGGGTTATCTAAAAACACACGGGGTAATACCAACGGCCGTCGTGGGGTCACACATGCTCATATTGATGGAAAATCCCGTAATAAAAGGGACACGATCTCTGCCTCGACGGGACGTGCCAATAGAACTGCCTCGTAACACGAGTCATTGTGGGGTAGGAAACGTTGGTTCACATTGAACCGAGCCACAATACAGTGGCACGACGCACGAAGATTGCCAGCAAATTAGATCTATACCATACGAAGATCATCCTGTGGATCCAGACACGGTCTATGTGTTCGATAACCACTTTGGAGTATTCCGAGGAGGAACCCACCTTGCAATGCTGAAGACAATACTGTGCGCCGGACTCATCGTTATTGAAGCCTGGTTTAGGGGCTACTGAGGGAGTCCTGGATTAGGGGGTATCCGGACAGCCGGACTATGTACAACGTCCGGACTATTGAAGCGTGAAGATACAAGACTCAACACTTTGGCCCGTGTCCGGATGGGACTTTCCTTGGCGTGGAAGGCAAGCTTGGCGATCCGGATATTATATTTCCTTCCTTGTAACCGACTCCATGCAAACTCTAGCCCTCTCTGGTGTCTATATAAACCGGAGAGGTTGGTCCTTAGAAGGCCGATCACAATTACATTCATACCATCATAGGCTAGCTCCTAGGGTTTAGCCTCTACGATCTCGTGGTAGATCTACTCTTGTACTACCCATATCATCAATATTAATCAAGCAGGAAGTAGGGTTTTACCTCCAACGAGAGGGCCCGAACCTGGGTAAACATGTGTGTCCCTTACTTCTTGTTACCATCAGCCTTGACGCACAGATCGGGACCCCCTACCCAAGATCCCCCGGTTTTGACACTGACAGGGGGCCATACTCCTTTGCTCTTGCATCACTGTATTTACTCATACCAACTAATTTCGAATTTGAAGGATCCAATTGAAACTCCAATGGTGCAACTTCTATGTTTTAAACCTATTTCTTTAACTGGATTGCTACTCTAACTTCTTGCTCTATATAGATTTCAGTTTCAGTTGTATGAACTGTTATGTTCTCATGTCATGCATATTACAAGTGTTGCCGGTGTTGTGTAGTTTCTCACACTTATATTCTGTCTATGCTCTTGTGTCTTAAAATTATATGATTTGAACTATGTCTCTATCTTGATTTGGCAACATAAACTAGAATAATATGGACAATACAGTGACCATAGTATATAGATATATGTTTGTTTCATGCTGTTGTCATGTCCACCTTACGACTGAACCGATTTACCAAAAGGAGTTTCATATACTACATGCTAAACTTGTGATGTGTCCGCTTATTTCTCTTGTAGAATGCCAACAGGATGTTGGAGAAGAGCACCCCATTATGCAATGGTAGAGAAAGTAATGCAGATAAGGTTCAAGATAGTGAGACAACCATGTTGGTCTCCAAGAAAGGTGATAAAAACGATCTTTTAGACAGTGAGACAACCCCCAAAGTCTTGCATTGATGTAGTGTTTGAGTTACTGGCCACTACCGCTGGCACAAGCTCTTCGAACTCGCTGCCTGAATCACTTCGACTTCTTGAGTCTCAGCTACAAGCTGAAAGGCATCAGTCAGCTGTGCTGTGGCAAGAAGCTGAAGGACTGAGGAAGTCCATGTAGAATTTAGATGCATACTTTCTGGTGCGACAGCAAGCGGTGGACAATTTTAGCGCCTAACAAGAGAAAACTAATAAGTTTGCTAAGCTTCTTGCCATCATTGTGGGTATCCAGGATATCGTTCCTTGAGCTCTTCTGAAGTGGTTTCAGTTCTGGACTTGTTTTGCTGCCGCGTTTATTTTCACTGGTGGCCAATTTAGACGCCTAGTGTATGTAATATGCTGCTTTGTTCACTATATTTGCACTGGTGGCGAACTTTGATGCCCAGTGGATGTAATATTTGTAATAGCCGTAATAGTCTAGCGTAAGTTGCTTGCTTATTCATTTCCTTATTGTCTTGTTTATTTTTTGCTGGTAGTCGTTGCAGTTCTTTTATTTAGAAGTAGTCTTGCTGCCTGTTGTACTGGGCCTCCTAAGGTCCGCATGATCCATGGGCCTTCTACGGGTCGTAGATTCAATGGGACTTCTACGGGCCATATGATCGATTTGCCAAACATGGGCCATACTTTCATGGACAATTAACGAACCACAATATGGGTCATAAACGGGCTATAATGGGAATCGTCTATTTATGGGCCGTTAACAGGCACATGTGTACAACCGGCTTAATTCAAACGGCAAGCATAACGGGTCGTTAATGGGCCATATGTGATGACGCCATGAAGACAACCCAATGGATTATAGGGCCACAAATGGGCCGACTTTAACCACGGGCTGAATTTGGCCTACATGCGGAACAGGCTATTAATGGACTATAAGTAATCCAATGCCGGAAATGAGCCTACTAATAAATGGGCCCTTAAAAGGCCGAAAGATAACACGGGCTGAAACGGCCCAATAGAATAATGTGTCGTTAATGGGTATAAAGCTATATACTGTTCATTATGGGTATAAAGATTTAGAAAGGGCCTCATATGGGCTGAAAGACGTCATGGGCCATACATGGGCTGGAACTTACAATGGCTGGAATCATATTGGACGGCCCATATGGCACTACTGGGCCTAATTCGGATAGGCTATAACGGGCCGTGAGTTAGGGGCTGTAAATGGGCTATATGCGAATAGGTTGTTAACAAGGTTTATGTGGGCCGGCCTGCTACCTTTTGACCAAGTCAAATGGGCCATCCTTTTCACCTGAATGGGCCTCTATTGGGCTGGGCCACGTGTGACTTATCATAGGCGCATCCCGTCCATTGGCTAGATGACATCTGCCCCGAGGCTGAGCTGACACGTGGATCCTCCGGCGTATCAGAATTTTACACATGGAAAATCCCTATTGGTCAGGGCTATTAACGGGTTATCGGATCCAAACTGGAACCCAATAGCTTAAGGGCGACCCGTTGTGGTGGATGCCACGTGTCAGTTACCCTTGATGAAAGCACTTCTATGACGTGCGATTTATCGTCATGGAAGTGGATACTTCCGTGATGATAATTTTGGTAATGTCATGGAACGCTTCTACGACAGGACATGTATGACTATCTTGATTCTGTCATAAAATCGTCGTAGATGTACATGCATGAGAGAAAACGTGACCTACTATGACAAACATGTATCATCATGGTAGTGTATTTTTTTTGTAGTCTGGGTACACGGGAATTTGATCTAGTTACTTTTATCATGTTGCTTTGATTTATGTTTGCTACTTTGATAATTTGATATGTGGGTGGACCGGTGCTTAGATGTTGTTCTTACTTGAACAAACCTCCTACTTATGATTAACCCCCTCGCAAGCATCCAGAACTACGAGAAAAGTATTAAGATAAAATCTAACCATAGCATTAAACTTTTAGATCCAAATCAATCCCTTACGAAGTAGCGCATAAAGTAGGGTTTAAGCTTCTGTGACTCTAGCAACCCATAGTGTAATAACTACTCCATAATGCATTCCCTTAGGCCCAAATATGGTGAAGTGTCATGTAGCCGATGTTCACATGACACCACTAAGGGAATCACAACATACATATCATCAAAATATCGAACACATATCAAGTTCACATGATTACTTGCAACAAGATTTCTCCCGTGACCTCAAGAACAAAAGTAACTACTCACAAATGATAATCATGCTCAAGATCATAGGGGTATTAAATAGCATAATGGATCTGCACATATAATCTTTGACCAAATAAACCATATAATAATAAACTACAAGATGTAATCAACACTACTAGTCACCCACAAGCACCAATCTAAGGTTCCGGTACAAAGATTGAACACAAGAGATGAACCAGGGTTTGAGAGGAGTTGGTGTTGTTCAAGATGTTGATAGAGATTACCCTCCCAAAGATGGGAGAGTTGTTGCTGATGCGTCTTGAACTGCGTAGGTATTAACCAAAGAGGAAGGGATTATGCAGCACAGCTACGGTAGGTATTTCCTTCAGTGATGAGACCAAGGTTATCGAACCAGTAGGAGAACCACGCAACACCACATAAATAGCTCCTACACACAGAGAACAAACACTTGCAACCTGATGTGAGAGAGGGGTTGGCAATCCCTCACAGGTAAAACGATAGGTAAAATTGTATTAGACTACATTAATAGATCTCGCGGGAACGCGAGATAAAATAAATGACAATAAATTGCAGGTATTTTTGTATTTTTGGATTGATAGATATGAAAATAAAAGAAAATAAAAATAGATAGCGAAGGCAAATATAATAAAGAAGAGACCCTAGGGCCGTAGATTTCACTAGTGTCCTCTCTCGAGAAAAAGTAGCATATGGTGGGTGAACAAATTATTGTTGGGCAATTGATAGAACTTAAAATAATCATGACGCTATCCAGGCAATGATCACTATATAGGCATCATATCCAAGATTAGTAGACCGACTCCTGCCTGCTTCTACTACTATTACTCGGCACATCGACCGCTATCCAGCATGCATCTAGTGTATTAAGTTCATGCAGAAATGGTGTAATGCAATAAGAATGATGATATGATGTAGACAAGATCTATTTATGTAGAAATAGACCCCATCTTGTTATCCTTAATAGCAACAAAACATATGTGTCATTTCCCCTTCTTTCACTAGGATCAAGCACCGTAAGATCGAACCCATCACAAAGCACATCCTCCCATGGCAAGAAAAATCGATCTAGTCGGCCTAACTAAACCAAAGATTAGAAGAAGAAATACGAGGATATAAGTAATCATGCATATAAGAGATCAAAAGACTCAAATAAATTTCACGGATAAAAATATAGATCTGATCATAAATTCAAAGTTCATTGGATCCCAACAAACACACCACAAAAAGAGTTACATCAAATAGATCTCCAAGAGACCATTGTATTGAGAATAGAGAGAGAGAGAGAGAGATAGAGAGAGAGAGAGAGAGAGAGAGGAAGCCATCTAGCTACTAACTACGGACCTGTAGGTCTACAATGAACTACCCATGCATCGTCGGAGAGGCACCAATGAGGATGATGAACCCCTTCGTGATGGTGTCTACATTGGATCTGGTGGTTCTGGAACTTGCGGCGGCTAGAATTGATTTTCGTCGACTCTCCTAGGGTTTCTAGAATATTGGGGTATTTATAGAGCAAAGAGGTGGTGCGGGAGGCCATCAAGGTGGGCACAACCCACATGGGCGCGCCTAGGCCCCCAGGCGTGCCCTGGTGGGTTGTGCTCCCCTCGAAGCCCCTCTTTGATACTTATTTCGCCCAACAAGTGTCTTCTGGTCAACAAGTGTCTTCTGGTCCATAAAAAATCTCCAAAAAGTTTCGCTGAGTTTGGACTCCGTTTGGTATTGATTTTCTATGAGGTAAAAAACAAGCAAAAAATAGCAACTAGCACTGGGCACTATGTCAATAGGTTAGTCCCAAAAGTAATATAAAGTTGCTATAAAATGATTGTAAAGCATCCAAGAATGATAATATAACAGCATGGAACAATCAAAAACTATAGATACGTTGGAGACGTATCAGTTGGTAATGACGATGATGATGATTTCCCCCTCCGCGAAGGAAGTTCCCCCGGCGGAATCGCTTCGCCGGAGGGCAAAAGTGCTCCTGCCCAAGTTCCGCCTCGAGACAGCGGCACTTTGTCTCGAAAGTCCTCTCCTTGTTTTGCTAGGTCAAAATTACTTATATACTAGAAGAGGGGCACCAGAGGTGGGCCAAGGAAGTCACAACCCACCGGGGCGCACCTTGGGGACCTAGCGCACCCAGGTGGCACTACAAAAAAAGAAACATCCATGACATTTTGGGTTGAACAAAAAAACTTATGTCATGCTTATGACACTTCTATGACGATAATTATGACAAAACGCGGTATCATCATAGATGTAGTGGGCTCCTACTTCTATGACAAAAAATCATGATAGAAAATGGGCTTTTCGTCCTGGCCAGGCCGGAGACGCACCTGCATGACATTCTTTGGGCCGTCCATGATGGACAAAAATCATGGTAGAAGCGAGGGTGAGGAAAATTTCGGGGAGTTTCCGGTTATGGTGGGTGGTCGGGGCCGAGTGATGCACGGAGAGGTTTGCGCGTTTCTCTTGTACACGTACGCGCGTGTGTGTGAGGCGTTGCACTCTAACTAAACCCGAGCGAGGCATTGGGCTCTAACTAAACCCGAGCGATTGCACTAGCTACGTTATTGAACCCCGGTCGATCCCTTGTTGTTAACTGAACCCGAGTGATTCCTTCGCTACTGCTGCTAACTGAAGCCGATCGAAGCTCGCTCTTGATGAACAGTCCACGGTGGGGGTTGGATGAACAGTTCCCGGAGGGGGTTGGATGAACAGGATCCTATGGTAGTAGACATCGTTGTCGCTGGATGAACATGACCCCGGTCGAGGAGGTGGGGGTGGATGAACAGTAGCCGATGGAGGGACCTCGTGGAGGGCTAGTTGAACAGGATCCCGTCGAGGGCTGGTTGAAGAGGACCCCATGGTGGCTGGATGAACAGAACCCCATGGATGGCTGGTTGATTAGTAGCCGGTGGAGGGCCAGATGAATAGTAGCCTGTGGATGAATAGTAGGTGGTGGAGGAAGGAGGAAGACGCGGTGGATGAACAGTGCAGGTGGAGGCTGAAGGAAGTCTACGATGGGTGAACAGTAGCCCGTGAAGTCACGTTTTATGGCGCGCCACACCCATCCGATGAACAGGACACCTGTTTCGACTATAGCGCTCCAACACAAGTATGTTTCCTCCATTTTGTGGTACGACACACCCCTTGTCGAGGATATACCCCGCGGTATGACCCGGCCGAATATATGACCCGACCGAGACTTGGCGGTTCATCGGTAACCCACATGAACGCTGGCAACTCACTGGTCTGGTGACTCACTGATGACCCTGATGGTGGGTCAAATAGATGACAAGGCCCAAGGCCCAGAAGGCCGGCTCATGCTATGGTGGGCCGGTTTAAGAGAAAAGGGCACAAGGAGTTTTCCCTTAAGGGGGCAAGACTAGGATTCCGCTTGTTATAGAATAGTCCTAGTCCTACTAGGACTCCACATGTAACCCGCCCCTCCAACTTATATAAGGAGGGACAGGCCCCCCAAAGAAAGGAGAAGTAATCTCTAAGGCTAGACACAATTAGGAGAGTCGATTTATGCAGTGACTCCCTCATGAGCATAATGAGACCTAGCCACAAACAACATGTAGGGCTATTACCGGATGATGTTTCCTGGGGCCCGAGGCTGTCTAAATCCTTGTCTTGTGTGTTGATCCGCCTCGCGTCTCTCATCCCGATCAACCCCTCTCAAGCTACCACATAGATGTGTTGGCCTCACGACTAAGTCCTCACACTAGGACATCTACCGTGACAAATCCACGACACCCCTCCTGATGAACAGGACCCCCATTTCGACCGTAGCGCTCCAACACAAGTCCATTTCCTCCGTTTTGTGGTACGCCACACCCCTCCCCATGAATAGGACCCCTATTTCGACCGTAGCCAGTCAAACAGAAGGTTGTTTCCTCCGTAGTGCGGTACGCCAGACCCCATTTCGGGTGTTCCGTCCAAGACGGTTGACTCCCGTTGAACAGGACGCATTCCGACCCAGTCTGTGTTCCTGCCGATGAACAGGACGTTGTTTCTCCGTTCTGAGCTAGCCGGTTGGTTGCCCGATGAACAGGACGCCGTTGCTACCATCCGTTGCCTCTCCATGTACACGAGCCCTGGTCGTACATATGCGCGAGTATGCCTTCGAGACCCCGCCCATATGTACGTACGTGGTTGTATTTTTGGCATGTGGTTGTATGCACGTGTACACGGTTTAGAAGGGACTGTCTGAGCTGCTACGTCGGGGGCTCTACTACTACACGTGTCGCTGCTTGCTCGGCCACGGTTCATCGTTGCAGAGAGATCGATCGACTAGTCACATTCTATATGCGGCTTCGTTATGTGACTCAAGGACCAAACCCATTCGACTCACATTCCAGAAGACCCTTCTTGGAAATTGATGTCAAAGGGGAAGAGAGAGCTCACATCAAATCTTAATTACATCAAAGGGGGAGAATGCTTAATCACATCAAATGGAGAAAGACCCCATATGCTTGGTATTCAAGAGGAGAGAAGTCACATGTCTTTAAGAGGGGAAAGACATGTTAGTTTGTGTTATGACTATTGTGCTCTGATTTGTTTTGCTCTGATTTACTTTTTTCCTACCTTCTCCCATTATCCAATATAAGATTCATGGGGAGAACGACTTCTAAGGGAAGGAAATCTTTGAATTCATTGCATATCTTTACCTTTGGGGACATGTCTATATCCAATAGAGTACTTAGTACTCATTCTCTACATGCCATCCCAGTCTTGGTACTCTTGTGGTTTACCGTTTGCTCTGTTTAGTAGATGTCTCTGTGTTATCTAACCTTGTTTACTTAGGTTCATCTCTGCCAAAGCCAGCTCAAGACCACAAGGTAAGTATATGCATCACACTCATGTCCATGATGATCTCTTGCTGATGTACATATTGTTTGCAAGAAGGACTCATGAACATGAAGGTACATTCCCTGTATTCACATCATTTGCTATGATGCATATAGCCAAGATACATGTAAATCATTTCTTGCTCTGTCATGGTTATGCATTCACATGCTCTTATATTCTACATTTACATGATTGCATACATGTAGGGGGAGCTTATGCATGTTACATGTTCTTCCAAAGCTTTACTTGATATTCTTTATATCTCTATCTAAAGCTTTGATGTATGTTATCATCAATTACCAAAAAGGGGGAGATTGAAAGCACAAGTGCTCCCTGGGTGATTTTGGTAATTAATGTCAACATATCTCTTGTTGGACTAGTACTTTTATCTAGTATATTATGACGAGTTCAATAGTGGAGTGGCGTGGGCAAGAGGATGTGGAACCCCTTCAAGATGCTAAGGACAGAAGATTGGCAAAATCTGAAATGCTCAAGACTCTACATTTTCATTTTGGTGATCCAAGATCACATTGAGTCCATAGGAAAGCCAATACTATTAAAAGGGGATGAGGTGTTGCTTAATGGCTTGCTTGCTAAAAGTGCTTAGTGATATGCTCCAAAGCCCTCAACCACTTTCTCATATCCACATATGTCCCAAACCAAAAGTCAAAGTCGGCCCAACCAATTTTACCTACTCGACACCACCGAGTTCATTTGACATAGCCACTGCCAGAAACCCTAATCAGTTCGATCTCACCGATGGGATCTCAGTCTCACCGAGATGGGCTTGCAAACTCTCTGTTGCCTGTTGCAATTATTTCGGTCCCACCGAAATAAGCAATCGGCCCCACCGAGTTTGCTTGACCAACTCTCTCGTTAGCTTATTACCAAAATCGGTCCCACCGAGTTTGTGTAATCGGTCAAATCGAGATGAGGTTTTACCCTAACCCTAGCACATTGGTCTCACCGAGTTGATCATATCGGTCCCACCGAAAAGCCTAACGGTCACATTTTGAACTAAATTGGTCTGACCGAGTTTCATGATTCGGTCCCACTGAGTTTGGTAAATTGTGTGTAACGGTTAGATTTTGTGTGGAGGCTATATATACCCCTCCACCCACTCTTCATTCATGGAGAGAGCCATCAGAATGTGCCTACACTTCGAGCATACATTTTCTGAGAGAGAACCACCAACTCATGTGTTGAGACCAAGATATTCCATTCCAACTGCAAGAATCTTGATATCTAGCCTTCCCCAAGTTGCTTTCCACTCAAATCATCTTTCCACAAAATCCAAATCCATGAGAGAGAGTTGAGTGTTGGGGACACTATCATTTGAAGCACAAGAGCAAGGAGTTCATCATCAACACACCATCTATTACCTTTTGGGGAGTGGTGTCTCCTAGATTGGTTAGGTGTCACTTGGGAGCCTCCGTCAAGATTGTGGAGTTGAACCAAAGAGTTTGTACGGGCAAGGAGATCGCCTACTTCGTGAAGATCTACCCAGGTGAGGCAAGTCCTTCGTGGGCGATGGCCATGATGGGATAGACAAGGTTGCTTCTTCTTGGACCCTTCATGGGTGGAGCCCTCCGTGGACTCGTGCAACCATTACCCTTCGTGGGTTGAAGTCTCCATCAACGTGGATGTATGATAGCACCACCTGTCAGAACCACGCCAAAAATCTCCATGTCTCCAATTGCATTTGCACACTCCAATCGCATCCCTTTGCATTCTTGCAACTTGCATGCTTTACTTTCCGCTGATCATATACTCTTGTCATGCTTGCTTGAAATGTATTGTGAATGTTTAAACTTGTGCTAAAACTCCACCTTAATTTAAAGAAATTAAAAATTGCTACTTTTCTTTGTGAAGAGTCTATTCACCCCCCTCTAGACACCTCTTCTTGATCCTTTCAGAATTTTAGAGTAAAGTGGAGAATCATCGTAACAAGAAAATAAAGTTTCTATGATCTGATCGCGGAGGCGAATATTTGAGTTATGAGTTTGGCCTTCATTTAAAACAAAGTGGAATAGTTTCACAACTCACGCCACCTGGAACACCACAGCGTAATGGTGTGTCAAAACGTCGTAACCCTACTTTATTAGATATGGTATGATCTATGATGTCTCTTACCAATTTACCACTATCATTTTAGGATTATGCATTAGAGACAACTGCATTCACGTTAAATAGAGCACCATCTAAATCCATTGAGACGACACCGTATGAACTATGGTTTGGCAAGAAACCTAAGCTGTCATTTCTTAAAGTTTGGGGTTGTGATGCTTATGTGAAAAAGTTTCAACCTGATAAGCTCGAAACCAAATTGGAGAAGTGCGTCTTCATAGGATACCCAGAAGAAACTGTTGGGTGTACCTTCTATCATAGATCCGAGGGCAAGATCTTTGTTGCTAAGAATGGATCCTTTCTAGAGAAGGAGTTTCTCTCGAAAGAAGTGAGTGGGAGGAAAGTAGAACTTGATGAGGTAACTGTACCTTCTCTAGAATTGGAAAGTTGTTCATCACAGAAAATCGTTTCCGTGATGCCTACACCAACAAGAGAGGAAGCTAATGATTATGATCATGAAACTTCAGATCAAGTTACTACTTACCCTTGTAGGTCAACCAGAGCACATTCCACACCAGAGTGTTACTAGACCATGACGAACCTACGAACTATGAGGAAGGGATCATGAGCTCAGATTCCGCAAAGTGGCTTGAGGCCATGAAATCCCATATAGGATCCATGTATGAGAACAAAGTGTGGACTTTGGTGGACTTGCCCGATGATCGACAAGCCATTGAGAATAAATGGATCTTCAAGAGGAAGACAGACAATGATGGTAGTGTTACTATCTACAAAGCTCGAATGTCGCAAAATGTTTTTGACAAGTTCAAGGTGTTGACTATGATGAGATTTTCTCACTCGTGACCGTGCTTAAAGTCTGTCCGAAACTCCAAATCATGTTAACAATTGCCACATTTTATGAAATCTGGCAAACAGATGTCAAAACTGCATTCCTTAACGGAATTCCTAAAGAAGAGTTGTATATGATGTAACCAGAAGGTTTTTTCAATCCTAAAGGTGCTGACAAAGTGTGCAAGCTCCAGCGATCCATCTATGGACTGGTGCAAGCATCTCGGAGTTGGAATATACGCTTTCATGAGGTGATCAAAGCATATGATTTTATATAGACTTTCGGAGAAGCCTGTATTTACGAGAAAGTGAGTGGGAGCACTACAGCCTTTTTGATAAGTTATGTGAATGACATATTGTTGATCAGAAATGATGTAGAATTTTCTAGAAGCATAAAGGAGTGTTTGAAAGGAGTTTTTCAAAAGAAGGACCTCATTGAAGATGCTTACATATTGGGCATCAAGGTCTATAGTGATAGATCAAGATGCTTGGTAAGACTTTCGATGAGTACATACCTTGATAAGATTTTGAAAGAGTTCAAAATGGATCAGTCAAAGAAGGAGTTCTTGCCTGAGTTGTAAGGTATGAAGTTGAGTAAGACTCAAAACCCGACCAGGGCAGAAGATAGACAGAGAATGAAAGTCATTCCTATGCCTCAACCATAGGTTCTATAAAGTATGCCATACTGTATACCAAACCTATTATGTACATTACCATGAGTTTGGCAAGGGGTACAATAGTGATCCAAGAGTAGATCACTGGATATTAGTCAAAATTATCCTTAGGTACCTAAAGAGTACTAAGGAAATATTTCTCGGTTATGGAGGTGATAAAGAGTTTGTTGTAAAGAGTTACATCGATGCAAGCTTTGACACCGTTCTAGATGACTCTGGGTCTCAATCTGGATACATATTGAAAGTGGGAGCAATTAGCTAGAGTAGCTCAATGCATAGCATTGCAGACATAGAAATTTGCAAAATACGTACGAATCTGAATGTATCAGACCCGTTGACTAAACTTCTCTCACAAGCAAAACATGATCACACCTTAGTACTCTTTGGGTGTGAATCACATAGCGATAGATTATTTACTCTAGTAAACCCTTCGCATGTTGGTCACATGGCGATGTGAAATGTGGGTGTTAACACATAAAGATGTACTACAAAAAAAAGACACATCCATGACATTTTGGGCCGAACAAATTTTTTTCTGTCATGCTTATGACACTTCTATGACGATGATAATTGTGACAAAACCCGGTATCATCATAGATGT
This sequence comes from Triticum dicoccoides, assembly GCF_002162155.2. Taxonomy (NCBI): domain Eukaryota; kingdom Viridiplantae; phylum Streptophyta; class Magnoliopsida; order Poales; family Poaceae; genus Triticum; species Triticum dicoccoides. Next base: position 308,846,499 of record NC_041381.1, read on the forward strand.
GGTGGGCTCCTACTTCTATGACAAAAAATCATGACAGAAAATGGGCTTTTGGTCGTGGGCGGGCCGGAGACGTAGCTGAATGACATTCTTTGGGCCGTCCATGATGGAAAAAACCATGGTAGAAGCGAGGGCGAGGAAAATACCGGGGAGTTCCCGATTACGGTGGGTGGTCGGGGGCCGAGCGATGCACGTTTTTCTCGTACACGTACGTGCATGGGTGGGAGGCATTGGGCTCTTACTGAACCCGAGCGAGGCGTTGGGCTCTAACTGAACCTGAGCGATCGCACTGCAGGCTACGGTTAATGAACCCGAGCGATCGATCGATCCCTTGTTGTTAACTGAACCCAAGTGATTCCTTCGCTACTGCTGCTAACTGAAGCCAATCGATGCTGCCTCTGGATGAACAGTGAGTGTTGTTTGGGGGGCTTTGGATGAACAGTTCCCAGTGGGGGGTTGGATGAACAGGACCCCATGGTAGTAGAGGCCGTTGCCGCTGGATGAACAGGACCTCGATCGAGCCGGTTGGGGGTGGATGAACAGGACCCCGTGGAGGGCTGGAGGAATAGGACGCATGGAGGGTTGGTTGAACAGTAGCCGGTGGAGGGCTGGATGAACAGTAGCCCGTGGAGGGGTGGTTGAACAGGACCCCATGGAGAGGGCTGGTTGAACAGTAGCCGGTGGAGGAGCGCGCGGTGGAAGCCGGATGAATAGGAGCCCATGGTTGAATAGTCGCAGGTGGAGGCTGGAGGAGGTCGACGGTGGATGAACAGTAGCTCGTGGTGGCAGTCGATGGTGGAGATGAACAGTATCCTGTGGAGTTCCGTTTTGCGGTACGCCACACCCCTCCCGATGAACAGGACCCCTATTTCGACCGTAGCGCTCCAACACAAGTCCGTTTCCTCTGTTTTGCGGGATGCCACACCCCTCCCAATCAACAGGACCCCATTTCAATCGTAGAAGGTCCAAGAGAAGTACGTTTCCTCTGTTTTGCGGTACGCCAGACCCCTCCCGATGAACAGGATCCCGTTTCGACCGTGGCCGGTCGAACACAAGGTCGTTTCCTCCGTTCTGCGGTACGCCAGGCCTCGTTTCCATTGGCTGTTCCATCCAACCCGGTTGGCTCCCGATGAACACGATGACACATTCCGTTCTAACCCAGCCAGTTGTATGTACATGGCCATATTTACTTTTTTGCACCCTGGCCGCTGTACATACGTGTACATGCTACGTGTGCGCCTCTACTACGACATGTGCGCGCCTCTACTACGACACGTGCGCGCCTCCACATCGACCAGCATGTACGTACATGTTCGCGACCAGAATGACAATGCTACGTACGCTTTAACCAGGTGGGTCCCAACTGTCAGGCACTTCCTTGCGTGCGAAGATGTAGCTGGTGGGCCCCAGAAGTCAGGGGGAGAATCATTTTTTTGCCCGTAATATGGACGCACTTCCTTGCGTGTGAAGATGTAGCTGGTGGGTCCCACCAGTCAGGGGGAAATCATTTTTTTTGTGAAATACGGTGGCCCGTCCGATGGGTCCCTGCTATCAGGTGGAGGAATCATTATTTTCTACGTAATAAGGAGGCACTTCCTTGTTGCGGCCGTGGACCCAGCTGTCAGCCTCTCCACATACAGTACTCTTCCGATGGAAGTCGGTCGTTGACCACATTGACCACGTCGCGCCGAGAGCACCAAGGCGGTGGACGACGGTGAGGCCTAGGAAGGGGACGATGCGGAGCCGGGGAAGACGCGGTAGTGGATGCCCACGCGAAGAGGAGTACGAGGGTTCGCTGGTTCGGCTGCGGTGTGAGGCTCCCGTCGCCGTAGGGCCTGGCCAGCTGTGGGAGTAGTAGGGGGCGGTGAGGCCTCCGCGGTAGTAAAGCCGGTCACAGGAGGCAGGAGCAGGCGGCAGGATCGGCGCTGCTTTGTGCGGCTGGAGCAAGAAGACCAGAGGTTGAAGAAGCACTACGGCCGTTGGATGGACGTCGTACGGTCACTAGAGCTAGAATCGTTCATATTGACTAAGTTGACAAAGCCCTCCGTCCCCGTCAACTTAGTAGGCCCACATGTCAGCCTCCTACTATGCTGGGTCCCAGCTAGCAGGGGGTATTCATTTTTTGTGCATAATAAGGAGGCACTTCCTTGCGTGCGAAGATATAGCTGGTGGGTCCAACCTGTCAGTGGGGGAAATGTTTTCTTTGCAAAATATAGAGGCCCTTCCGGTGGGTCCCAGATGTCAGGTGGAGGAATCATTATTTTGCGCGCAATAAGGAGGCATTTCCTTGTGTGCGGCCGTGGACCCAGCTGTCAGCCTCTCCACGTACAGTCCACGTCCGATGGATGTCGTTCATTGACCATGTTGACCACGGCACGCCAAGAGCACCAGGACGATGGAAGAGGGTGAGGCCTAGGAAGGGAACGACACGGAGCCGGGGAAGACTCGGCAGTGGTTGCCCACATGGTGGGGAGTACGAGGGTTTACTGGTCCGGCTGTCGTCGCCGGAAAATAACAGGAGGTGTGGGTGAGTAGAGGAATGGCCTGGCCAGTAATGGAGTAGGTGGGGCGGTGTGGCCTCTGCGGCAGCACAGCCGGCCATGGGAGGCGGGAGCAGGCAGTCCCACCGGCGCTAGTTTGGGCGGCTAGAGCAAGAAGATTAGATATTGAAGAAGCAGCGTGGCCGTTTGATTAACATCCAACGGTCACTGCTGCTAGAATCGTTTGTGGACTAAGTTGACAAAGCCTTTCGTACACGTCAACCTAGTAGACCCACAAGTCAGCCTCCAAATCTGTCCCAAACAACATACAGCCTGAAATTTTTAGCCAGATTCAAATTAATTTAAAAAACATACCTTAATTTTAAATCCAATGAAATTTTACCCACACAAAAACAATGAAATTTAAAATATCAAAATCCAAAAGAAAAAAGTATTTTGGAACTAATTGCCTTGTTGCTTTTTGTTCATTTTACAACCCATTTAATATTACTTATAGCCCATTTTCTGGGCCAAATGCATCCCTCCTCGTCTTGAAAGATTTTTGGCCCAGCAGGGCGTAGAAAAGCAAGTAGGCCTATGTTGGTTATTCTACAAAAAACAAAATAGCTAGGCTAGCCATTTTCAGAAAAGAAAAAACAAACTGGGTTGGTCATGTGCTAAACATATGAAATAAAAGCCTGTGCTAGACGGGCCACAGCTCCCGAACAACCCAGTTGATACTCTTCTCCGTCCCAAAAAAACAAAATTACTGCGCGCGCTGCCGGGTCCCTATTGTCATCCTCACCATGTACAGTCATCTCCTTATTCCTCTCAGTTGTTGACCATGTTGAAAACTCCGGAGTGCGGCGCCGCGGCGAGCGAACCAAGGCAGAGGACAATGGTGAGGCCTCAGACGGGAACGGACAGGAGCCGGGGAAGATGCATAGAGTTTTAGGGTGTGATGTGGCCACGATATGTGCGCGGCAGCACAACCAGTCGTGGGAGGCGGGAGCAGGCGGTCCCGCTAGCGCTGGTTTGGCTTTGGCGGCTGGAGGAAGAAGAGACTGAAGAAACACGACAGACGTTGAATGTCAATCCAATGGTCAAGGTTGGCACAATCGTTTGTTGACTAAGCTGACACCAAGTAGCATACTTTTATATATATATATGAAGAAAAGAAAAACTAGGCTCGTTCGCCTGATAACATTCCCGAAACTGCGGCTGTTCGATCTAGCGTCGCAACTAAAACTGTGAGGAAAATGCGTTCGTTTGCCGTCCTCCTCCGAGGGAACGTTCGCCACATAAGTGACTAGCACTTCCAACCGAGAGGTCTTGGGTTCGAGTCCCAGGAACTCTCAGTTTTGTCCTCCTTCCTTCCTCGCAGAAAAAGAAAGAAAATCAAAGACTTGAGAAGGCATACAGAACAAGCTAGTGTACCAGTAAAGAGACGTTGCTGAGTTTTAGAAAAAAGAGAGACGTGCTCCTGTAGCTGGTTCGAATCCAAACCTAGACTATGACTATATATGGTGCTATGCTACTCTGCAAGTAATGAAACTAACATATCCAACGTTTGCTTCTCCTCTTCTCTACTTACTCTGCCTAGCATCAGAAGCTCTGGCCTCAGCAACCATGTCCGTTGGTTTCTCGTCCACCTGCTCTTCAGCAGGTAACAACCAGATATGCGCCAGGTCGCCACCCATACCATCGCCTGTGGGTCTCATCACACCCTTGCCAGCACACGTACCGCAGCTGGTTGCTCATCGCAACCCGCTGCCGTTGGTGTGGTGCCACTGCTGCAAATCACGCAGAGTCATCCATCGCATCTCAACCATAATCCTCAACCCTGGCCGAGTCTTCTACAAATGCCTGAATCATGGGGTAATAATATGTTTAAGTGTTGTTCTGCTGCGCTTAGTTGCTGATTTTTTAATAGTTTGACTGATGATCTTCCAATTTGATTCGTGCAGAAAAGGGAAGATTCGTGTTATTTGTATTTCTGGGAAGTTGCTGATGTGGGGGAATGCAACTACGCTGATTATTTGGTTAGCCAAGGAATCCCAATACCAGCATGTTGGGGTGTTTGACAAGTAACTGCAGGAACGACAGAAGAGGAAGATGCAGAGAAGAAGGTTAAAGATGCAGTTCCTTTGATCATGGCCAAGCAACAACTGCTGGATAGCCTTGACAGCAATGAGGAGATGAAAGAGCTTGTGAAGATAATGGGCAAAATCGTGTGCTCTATAGGATGATTGTCTCTTTATTTGCAGTGTATGTAGCACTCGTGATGTATTCAGTGGCTATGACATGAGGACTTTGCTGAAACTAGTAATGAATGAAACCTGTGTAGAAGGCTGGGCGTAGTGTTGTGAACATCTAATGATTTCTATTAGTGGAATCGGGGGGTATCCCCTTTTGCTCATAAATAAATAAAGAGTAGAGGATCTTTTGGTAATAAATAAATAAATTAGCAGAAGCCCTGTCAGGTCATCTTTGTTCCCATTCAAAGACGCCGAGCAAATTGCAGTCCAACAACAAACTATGTCATAAAATTCAAGTTTCACAGCCATATATGAGTACAACTAAACAACAATATCATCATGTTTTAGTCATCATACAATCACCAAACACAAATGAACATACATAACAAGTGATGTTCTCACAGCAAAATACTAAACAACACGTTCATCAGGTTTCAGTTGTCATAGCAAACACAATTTCACATAGTAGATAAAAAAACATCTTCTGACAGGAAAATACGACAAAAGCAATCTAATCATCATCCACAGTAGCAGCGTCAACATCTTCGCCATGTGTATCAGTCTGAATTGTAATTCCACAGAGTGACATCTTCTTCTTCATCCTCAATGTCCTCGAACGTTGGCTTCTTCTTGATCAACTCTTGTATGTCCACAGCACGACAGGAAATCTTCTTGCCAGCGTCATTGGCGTGATGGTTCTCAAAGATATTAGGAACATGTGTGGAATCTTGTACATTAGGAGCAGTGTAAGCATCATCTTGTTGTGCAACTTCATTAAATGAATTCCTCTGCTCAAACCTTTGCAATACTCTCGAGTCATCGCTGTGTGCAAATGTGTCTTCTAGGAAAAATATCTATGTTGCTTGATTTCCCAAAATAAAAGGCTCGTTGGTCTGGTACGCCGCCTTGACATTGATGGATTTGAAATAATCATCAACTCTGGGTTTTGCGATCCTAGAAAACAGGTTATACCAACGACAACACAACAGAATGACACAACAATGATCCTCGACACTGGAGATATACTGCAACTGAACAGTGTCTGTTATGTTAGCATACATTTCAGTTGTCTCTTTGTCGTACGTATCCGTGCTCATGATGGCACTGTTTTGTGTCTTCCTGCCTTCATGGCGTGCAAGGGTGTTGTAGCGCACATCTCCAACAACACAATATTCATATGTCTTACCCAAGTATCAGGACCCATTGCTAATGCGTAAAGGGCATCATCAACTGCCCTCCCATCCTCCCGCATCGTCGTAACCTATGGTTAGAAAATAGACAAGCTAATCATCTTGTCTACTCAATATATTAAAAAAACTAACAGTGCAATTCAAAAGCTTACATGTCTCTTGAACCATTTCGCAAATCCTGCCATAACCAGTTTGTCAATGTTTCTTGGATTTCACAGCAGTAACTCCTTTTTGTAGATTTTGCACAACATAGTGATCGCGTCAAACATCTAAATATATAAGAATGTGTTGTAAGTTTAGTAGATTATGATGTATAAGCTGCAGTACTTAGCACTTACTTGATATAAGGTAGTATCTCAGGACAGTTATTCAACACATACCAAACCATTTTGTCCAAATCTTTAGGTTTGTCCTCTTGTTGACTCTTCCCTGTAACTCGAACAGAATATCGAAAACATTGAGCCCGGGATTGTCTTCACCCACCTCTTTGCTAAGCTAATCAGATGTTTCAATGTATTTTGAGCAGAATGTCAATGCTTCTATAGCAATGTAGGCCTCTGCAATGGAACCCTCGAGTCTAGCTCTATTCCTAACATAGCCCTTGAAAGTGCCTAGCCGCCTTTCAATAGGGTACATCCAGCCATACTGTACTGGACCTTTAAGTAGTGCCTCATTAGGTAGATGAACATCCAAATGCACCATCACATCAAAGAAGGCTGGAGGATATATCTTCTCAAGGACGCATAGGATACTTGGTATCTTGTCTCTAAGACGATCCAAAGCATCTACCCTGATATTTCTACTGCAGAGTTCCCTGAAGAATTGTCCCAACTCTGCAACTGCTCTATATAAGTCAGGGCGGCCCAATCCTCTAAGGATAACAGGTAAAACCCTTTGAAGTAGGATGTGGCAGTCATGAGTTTTCAACCCTTGTACCTTGGTTCCATTAGCACTGACTCTCCTTTCAGGGTCGGAAGCAAATCCATGTGGGAATCTCACACGTGACAGGACCTCACAGAATTCTTTTCTTTTTACCTTGTCCAAGACATACACAGCTGGTGCCATATCCCTTGGTTTACCTTCATCTTGCACCTGCAAATCCTATCTGATACTCAGGTGTGTCAAATCAATCCTAGATTTTAAGGTATCTTTCGCCTTGCCTTCAATATTAAGAAGTGTGCCGATAATATTGTCACATATATTATTCTTGATGTGCATCACATCAAGATTATGCCGCATATCCAAATCTTTCCAATACTCCAAGCCCCACAAAGTGGACCTATGGGTAAACAATAATCTCTCTTCTGCCCTGCCACGCTTCCTTTTCCCGCTACCATTACCAGGATGGTTTCTTGGTGTAATATGCCTGACCATCTCTAATTCCACTTGCAACTCATCGGCAGTGAGCCTCTTTGGCGCATCACAGTTTTCATGCTTTGTATTGAACACATGTCTTCGGTATTTTGTAGGATGCGGCTTGTCCTTGGCAAGGAAAGGGCGGTATCCAATGTAATAGATCTTGCTAAGTATTGCATATGACAGCGGATTCCTATGACAGCGAACACATTCATTGTAACCATGTGTCGTTCGCCCTGACATAGTGCCCAAAGACGGATAATCATGGATGCACCAAATTATAATAGCACGCAGAAAGAACTCAGCTGGTGGGCTGCTATATAGGTCTCGAGTGAGAACACCCCTCCATAGTTGTTGAAGTTCCTCCACAAGAGGCTCCATGAATAAATCAAAATCCTTCCCAGGACTTTTTGGACTTGGGATGAGCAAGGCCATCATGTAGTTTGATTCTTTGGTGCAGATATTCGGAGGCATGTTGTAAGGGATAACAAGCACTGGTCACATGCTATATGTGGTGCTCTGGTGGCCAAATGGGTTAAATCCATCTGAAGCTAAGCCAAGTCTAATGTTTCTCGGGTCAGCAGCAAACTTTTGTGTGTCTGATTGAAGCTTTTCCACTCACTACCATGAGATGGATGGTTCATTACATTCTGATCTCTGAACTCCTGGTTCCTAGAATGCCACAGTACATCCTCTCTTGTTTCAACATCATGAAACAACCTCCGAAATCTTGGTATAATTGGAAAATGTCTTAGAACATTATGAGGAATCCTCTTCACAGCATCACCATCTTTCCATCTTGATGATTTGCGTTTCGGGCATTCACTTAAGTTGGCATAATCCTTCCGGAACAGAACACAACTATTCTTATAAACATGGATCATATCATATCCAATTCCAACTGCACGAAGGAAATTCTTCATTTTACTACAGGTGTGTGGCAGCTCAGACGCATCTGGGAAAGCTTTGCGAAAAGCAGCCAACATCGCACCGAATGATTTGTTGGTCATCCGCTCAGATGCCTTCACCTGAAGAAAGGTGACCATAGCTGAGAATACTGGCAGCTTATTTCCTGGGGTGACAGCCACGTTGCATTGTTCCAACATGTGGGCCCACCATTTTTCTTCTGCAGGTGAAAGTTCACGAAATGCACGAGCATTTCGTAGCATTGTTTCAATGTTGGTCAAAATCACTGGCTCCACCACCACTGTCGGTGTCAAAACTGGCGGATCTTGGGTAGGGGGTCCCCGAACTGTGAGTCTAAGGTCGATGGTAACAGGAGACGGGGGACATGATGTTTACCCAGGTTCGGGCCCTCTTGATGGAGGTAATACCCTACTTCCTCCTTGATTGATCTTGATGAATATGAGGATTACAAGAGTTGATCTACCATGAGATCGTAATGGCTAAACCCTAGAAGTCTAGCCTGTATGATTATGATTCTACCCTACGGACTAAACCCTCCGGTTTATATAGACACTGGAGGGGCCTAGGGTTGTACATAGTCGGTTTACAGAGGAAGGAATCTTCATATCCGAACGCCAAGATTGCCATCCACGCAAAGGAGAGTCCCATCCGGACACGGGAGGAATTCTTCTGTCTTGTATCTTCATAGCCCATTCGTCCGGCCCATGTCACATAGTCCGGATGTCTAAGGACCCCTTAATCAAGGACTCCCTCAGTAGCCCCTGAACCACGCTTCAATGACGATGTGTCCGGCACACAGATTGTCTTCGGAATTGCAAGGCGGGTTCCTCCTCCGAATACTCACAGAAGAAGTGTCCGACTCTGCAAAACAAGTACCACATGCAACCACAGAGAGTATAATATTTCATGAGTCCAATCTACTGACAACTTTTGTAGCGTGACATCACGTCGCCGCCCGGTCATTATTTCGAACCGTTCTTTAGGCTCCCGCTCCATGTTTCAAGATGCGGTTTTATTGGCACGTCTTGTCGAAGCAGAGATCATGTCCCCTTACTACGGGATTCTCATCAATATGGGTGTGGGTAATCCAACTGCGTTGTCTGCATGGCCCTTGGGGAATAGGCGAGTGTTAATGCGAGTGGAGAGGTGCTTGATATTCGCAGCCTTTATAAAGGGATAAGGATTTCACCTTTTCACCCATGCCTTCTTTCTCTCTGCCCACCCATTCTCAAGCTCCAGCGCCGAAGCTCTCATCCTATTCGCCTCAAAAAAGCACTCCAGCCATGTCCAAATCTGGAGCGTAGGGCAAGTGGATGGTTTCCTCCGTCAAGGAGAAGGACATCATCAAGCTCCGGGAGGCCGGGTACTTAGCCCAGGAAATCGCCCACCGGCTTCCAGCAAAGGGGTAGATTATCCCTACCTCGGAGCCCGATGAGAGGGTGGTATTCATCCCCCACTTCCTCTGCGGATTGGGATTCCCTCTCCACCCATTCGTCCGTGGACTCATGTTCTATTGCGGGCTGGATTTCCACGATCTGGCCCCCAACTCCTTCCTCAACATCTCGGCATTCATTATCATGTGCGAGACCTTCCTCCACATCCCACCCCACTTTGGATTGTGGTTAAAGATCTTCAATGTGAAGCCGAAGGTGGTGGGCGGACAACATGCAGAGTGCGGAGGTGCCATGGTGAGCAAGATGCCCGAGTCACATGGCCCAAAGGGACCTTTGTGGAGACCGTCAAAGGGTGGCAACAGCAGTGGTTCTACATCACAGAGCCGCGTGAGACCACCTGGGCGGCGACTCCCGAAAACGTCCGAAGAAGGTCCTGGACTGGTCTTCGTTGGACGAGCTAACGGTGCTCTAGACGCGTATCAGGAGCATGGTAGACAAGAACATCAAGCTTGTCAATGTGATCCAGGTGATTCTTGTTCGTCGGATCCTTCCGTGCCAATCCCGGGCTTGCTATTTGTGGGAGTTTGATCCGGCCGAGCACCAGACCTTGCAATAGTTCTTCGGCACTATGCATGAAGACATCTGGAAGGTGCTTTTTAAGGCCAACGAGACATGGCCGGCAACGACCGAGGACCATGGGCACGACCTGGCCCATCCCGCCATTCCGGTAAGTTTTTTTGCATTTCAAGGTATATAATTTACTTGCATATTCACGGAAGACGCTTAAGCCTCCCTATTTGTTTTTCCAGGGCTGGACAAAGAAGGTGGAGCGGATTCAGTGTCCTGCTCTGCTACCTGAAAACCCAGCAATCCCACTTCTGACGAAGATGTTGGTTTTGGCGCTGAGGGAGTCCTGGATTAGGGGGTGTCCGGATAGCCGAACTATCATCATCGGCCGGACTCCAAGACTATGAAGATAGAAGATTGAAGACTTCGTCCCGTGTCCGGATGGGACTTTCCTTGGCGTGGAAGGCAAGCTTGGCAATACGGATATGTAGATCTCCTACCCTTGTAACCGACTCTGTGTAACCCTAGCCCTCTCCGGTGTCTATATAAACCGGATGGCTTTAGTCCATAGGACGAACAACAATCATACCATAGGCTAGCTTCTAGGGTTTAGCCTCCTTGATCTCGTGGTAGATCTACTCTTGTAATACCCACATCATCAATATTAATCAAGCAGGACGTAGGGTTTTTTACCTCCACCAAGAGGGCCCGAACCTGGGTAAAACATCGTGTCCCTTGTCTCCTGTTACCATCCGCCTAGACGCACAGTTCGGGACCCCCTACCCGAGATCCGCCGGTTTTGACACCGACATTGGTGCTTTCATTGAGAGTTCCTCTGTGCCGTCGCAATCAGGAAGGATGCCTTTTCCCGTCTTTAAAGACGGCGCCGTCGTCAAGGGAGCTTTGGCTACCGGCCAAACTATCCGGCTAGGCGGTTTTCTTATGACCGCCTGTTCGGCCACCGCTCTGACAATGACCTCTCAGGTCATCAAAAGCGATCTTCATGTCAACTCGGAACTCGCCAAGCAGCTAGATCCAATGGAGCTCTCCTCCATAAACGAGCTCTTGGATCGCATCGCCGCCCTGGGAGTCGCTACAGACTACGATCAGATTGGGCTTAAAACCGATCTGAGAGAAATTAACTCTCCCAGGCTACCCACCACGTTGTTGTGGTAGAGGAACAATGCGGTGACTCTTCTTCTATGTTAAAAACCAGTTATGTCCGGATTCCCGATCCCTCCATGCCGGATTCCCGCGGAGGGACGGACGTCAATCAAGTACTGAACCTAAAGTCAGGCATCGGACCAGATTTGTTGGAAAACATCCAACAACCCAAGCTTCCAAATCCGGAAACTTCTTGGCCTTTGAGCCTCAGATCGGGCGGGGTTCCAAATTTAATTCCGCCCGCCCACCCAAACATAAGCGATCTATCTCAAATACGGCAAGAGCCCGATGAAACAGTACATCATTACTGGGCCAGATTCCTCCTGGTTATGAACTGGATAAAGGACTGCCGTGAAGAAAGCGCGATTTCAATTTTCTGCAACAATTGCATGGACAAGGGAATCATGAACGCCATAAGTCGTCGTGAAGTTACACGCTTCGCCGACCTAGCGACCATTGTACAAAAATACTGTGCGATGGAGAGTGCCTGGAAAACCGAAACCAGGTTTTGGGACAATCCGGCCCTGAATACAACCCTAGTTTGGAATAAAAGGGTGCGTCATACTCAAGCACCTGGGTTGAAAACCAAAAAGCAAAAAACCCCTAAAGGGCACGGAACTGTACTGGAGGGATGGCTCAACGGACCCTGTAAAATCCACAGTACGGAGGACGCCACTCCAACACATAGCCTTCGAGCATGTTGGATACTACGGCCGGTGGCCAAAAGTGGCGAAGGCTTTCTAGCCCCGGGCAACCAGCCCAACAGTACCAGTACGGTATTAACAGTCTTCGAGACTTTCACATCAAATAACATGCGGAAACGAACAATCCGCAGCCTCGCCGAAGTCTACCAAGTAGCAACAACAAATCCATGGAGCAACACGGCTATCACCTTCAATGCCAGCGACGAACCTAAATTCCGAACAGCTCGAGCACCAGCCGCATTGGTCCTCAGTCCGATAGTGGACGTCTTTCGTCTTACCAAGGTCCTCATGGATGGCGGCAGCGGATTAAACCTCATCTACGAGGAAACCCTTCAAAAAAATGGAAATTGACGGGAGGCGCATTGAGCGAAGCAGCACAACCTTCAGGGGAATAATCCCTAGTCGAGAAGTACGATGCACAGGAAAAATCACAGTAGACGTAGTGTTCGGCTCGCCGGACAATTACAGGTCCGAAGAGGTCACGTTCCAAGTGGCCCCATTCGGCAGCGGATATCACGCCTTATTAGGGCGAGAGGCATTCACAATCTTCCAAGCTATACCCCATTACGGGTACATGAAGGTCAAAATGCCTGGGCCCAATGGAATAATCACTCTTGTCAGTGATCCAGATATAGCACTCCACGCTGAAAATAAGACAGCCGCACTGGCCCTAGAGGCATTATCCGAAGCCCTAGCGGCAGAGGAACTCACTGCGCTGCGCTCCATGGTGGATAGGGACGATGCGATACTCGATAAGAGGTCTAAGTCCACCTCTTTTAAACCAGCAGACGAAATAGTCAAATTCCAGGTCCATCCAACGGACCCCACAAAGACGGCCTCCATTGGAGCACAATTGAATCCTGACGTAGAAGCCGCACTACGCGAATTCCTTCAGGAAAATTGGGACATTTTCGCCTGGCACCCTTCAGATATGCCAGGAATCCCACGCAGGCTGGCAGAACACAGCCTAAACATCCTAAAAGGATTCAAGCCATATAAACAGGCTCTTCAGTGATTTTCCGAACCCAAAAGACAGGCAATGGGAGAGGAGCTAGCCAAACTCTTAGAAGCCGGATTCATTAGAGATATAAAACATCCGGACTAGCTAGCCAACCTGGTAATGGTACCAAAAAGGACAAATCTTAGCGCCTTGTCGATTTCAAAGACCTTAACAAGGCCTGTCCAAAGGACCCTTTCCCTCTCCCTCGCATCGACCAAATCATCGATGCTACCGCAGGGCACGATTCATTGTGCTTCCTCGACGCATACTCCGGATACCATCAAATCAAGATGGCGGAAAAAGACCAAGCTGCAACGGCATTCATTACGCCATACGGACCATTCTGCTTCAACACAATGCCCTTCAGACTCAAAAACGCCGGCGCAACATATCAGCGCATGATTCAGACATGTCTGGCTACCCAGATAGGCAAAACAGTAGAGGCATACATAGACGATGTGGTCGTCAAGACCAAACACGTCGAAACTCTAGTAGACGACTTGAGGGTGACATTTGACAACCTCCGAGCATATGACATTAAGCTCAACCCGGAAAAATGTGTTTTCGGCGTACCAGCCGGAAAGCTCTTGGGCTTCATTGTATCCGGTAGAGGAATTGAAGCAAACCCAGCCATGATCCGAGCTCTGTCACAATTGGATATCCCTAAAGACCTCAAACAAATACAAAAACTAACTGGATGCATGGCGGCTCTAAGCCGCTTCATCTCCCGTTTGGGAGAAAAGGCACTGCCCCTCTATCGCCTCCTACGGCGCATCGAACACTTCGAATGGACAGATGCTGCCACGGCCGGACTCGAAGAAACTAAGGCCATATTGGTAACAAATCCGGTCCTGGCCGCACCCAACCTGGGCGAACCGATGTTATTATATATCACAGCAACACATCAAGTTGTCAGCGCGGTACTCGTCGTCGAACGAGAAACAGAAGGGCACAAATTCCCTCTTCAAAAACTAGTGTACTACGTATCCACTGTCTTAACTCCATGCAAGTCCCGGTACACACATTATCAAAAGATAGCGTATGCGGTGTTCATGGCATCCCGGAAGCTGCGACACTACTTTCAAGAGTGTTCCATAACGGTGGCCTCCGAAGTACCTCTCAACGATATTATAAACAATCGCAACGCGACGGGCAGGATTGCAAAATGGGCCATTGAGCTCTTACCATTTGACATAACCTACAAACCACGGCGAGCTATAAAGTCGCAAGTTCTGGCTAACTTCATCGCCGAATGGACTGAAGCCAAACTCCCTAAAGAGTACGGCGCATACTCCAATTGGATCATGCATTTCGACGGCTCCAAAATGTTGGCTGGCTTGGGGGCTGGCATCATCTTGACGTCCCCAACCGGAGACACAGTCCAATACGTGCTTCAAATAATGTACACGGACTCCAACAATGCAGCCGAATACGAGGCCCTTCTACATGGCCTCCGGATGGCAATCTCCATGGGTATTCAACGCCTAGAGGTGCGTGGGGATTCAAACCTTGCAATATCCCAAGTAAATGGAGACTTTGACGCCAAGGATCCGAAAATGGTAGCCTACCGTAACGCCGTCCTAAAAATGTCAGCCCGGTTCGAAGGACTCGAATTCTACCATGTAGCCCGGGATAATAACCAGGCAGCAGACGTGTTGGCACGCATCGGCGCAAAACGCGACGCCGTCCCTCCAAACATCTTCCTAGAACTGCTCTTTAAGCCATCCGTATTATGGGAAGAGGAGTCCAGAAATAACAACCCAGAGCCAACTGCACCACCCAACACAGAACATTCTGACACAATCGGTGGCTCAGCCAATGAAATAACACCTTTAGCCCACGACATAATGGCAGTAATTGCCCCGTGGACGGAACCATTCCTGGCCTACTTAATCAGGCAGGAACTTCCCGAAGACCAAAATGAGGCCCGCTGCATAGTTCAGTGATCTAAAGCCTACAAGGTCTATGAGGGAGAACTTTATAAGAAAAGCACAACCGGAGTCCTTCAAAGGTGTATCTCCGAAGAGGAAGGGCGAAATCTCCTGGCTGAAATTCACGCCGGACTCGGTGGGCACCACGCTGCCGCTCGGGCCCTTGTAGGCAAGGGCTTCCGTACAGGATTTTATTGGCCGACAGCCCGGGCAGATGCTCAGGACTTAGTCCAACGATGCGTCGGTTGCCAACTCTTTGCTAATCAGAGCCACATGCCACCCACCGCCCTCAAAACTATACCCATCACTTGGCCATTCGCGGTCTGGGGGCTTGACATGGTTGGACCCCTTAAAGGGGGAACCCACAAGCACAAATACTTATTGGTCATGGTGGACAAATTCACCAATGGATAGAGGCCAAGCCGGTTAAAACGGCAGAATCCGGACCTGTGATAGACTTCATATCCGGGGTAGTACACCGTTTTGGCGTCCCCCACAGCATCATCACTGATAACGGCACGAATTTCACGGCTGACGAGGTTAAACTCTGGTGCAAAAACATGGGCATCAAGCTCGACTACGCTTCAGTCTACCACCCTCAAACTAACGGTCAAGTGGAACGAGCAAATGGTCTAATCATGAGCGGTATCAAACCCAGATTAGTGCGGTCCCTCACGGAATCTAACACGCACTGGGTAGAGGAGCTCGACTCCGTACTCTGGGGGATGCGGACCACGCCAAACCACACTACCGGATTCACACCATTTTTTATGGTATACGGTGCTGAGGCAGTTTTGCCCTGTGATATAATTCATGACTCACCTCGCATGCACATGTACGAAGAAAGAGAAGCCGAGTTGGATCGGCAGGACAGTTTGGACGCCTTAGAGGAGGAGCACGACGTGGCAAAATCCCGTTCCGCATTCTATCACCAGCAGGCTTGAAGATATCAAAGCAGAGAAGTACGGGCCAAAACTTACAATGTTGGTGAGCTAGTTCTACGCCTGCCGGACAAGAAAAAGGACAAACTTAAGCCCAAATGGGAAGGTCCCTTCATCATCGACCAAGTCCTTACCGGCGGTGTATACCATCTACGCAACGCATCTGACAACCGACTCGAGCCAAACCCATGGAATGCAGCCCGTCTCCGAAGATTTTACGCCTAGCGCCCGACTCAGGGTTCGTCTCCTTCCTCCGTCCACCTTTCATATTTTTTTCGCTGTCTTTGTTTTCCCTCCTTTTTCATCCCCCTTTCAGTACAGGGCTCTTGAGAGCTGATCTGCGCTTTGTTCGCACTCACTCGATGTGCTACTCGCACTCGTTATACCTGGGGGCTTCTTTAACAGAAGCTTATTTATATGGACTTCATGCCCAACACATGTGTCATACTTTCGCATGTACCTTTTAATCACCATTATATGCATCGATATGACTTAAGTTTTGGCCAAGCCGGGTTGCCTGGCTCCTGTGCTTACCCTACGTTTCCGATTGTTCGGCTAGGAGGTAAAGGGAGCACCTCTGCGATTGTTACTGCCGGGTCAGCCGGATGTGTACCTCAGACTGGGTGAAGCCGAAGGCTAGCGTTCTTAAGGGAATATTCGGTCGGTGACCTGAAAGTGATTTATTACTTATTTATTTATCTGCCCCCACATGCTTTTTCTGCTCTTTTCGCAGTCCGGTCATGCACTTTAGGGCATGACCCCCAGGGAAAGGAACCCCTAAGGGAACTATTCTCCCTTTAAGATGTTTCTTACTAACCATGTAATATAACATAACTAGTTGGGCACTTGTCTGATAAAGCACTTATGACCCCTACGCCTTGTCTCCATGCATGCTCCGGTTCTTTTATAACTGTAAGGGTATTCGGACACACTCCGGACTGTCGGGTCCCGAGGTTGAAGCGAAAAGGTCCGCAAAGACAAACGATCTACAATCCGGCTAGAAGGCATTTTATATGTCATTTTAAAATTACATCGTCAAACTAACTGATTGTACTCCTCTTCAATCCCATCTAACAGGTTGTCTAATTTACAGTCCTGTTGGGAATATTTCGCGGCCAACTCTACTTGGCCGTACATCAGGCTCACAGGGATCTCCTTCCCATCGGGTCCCACAAGTCCGACCTCGGCCATGTGGTTTGGGTCAGCCTTCGGGTACCGCGTCTTCACCATGGCCCAGGCCTCCCTGGCGCCTTGATGGCAGGCCAATATCTTCCACAGACGGAGACGCTGCCGTACTCCCTGAAGCTTCTCAGCAAGCCCTCCAAGACCCTCGGGTAGAGAGACGAAAGGCCATAATGCCTGAATGATGCTGCTCATCGCCTGCCGAACACGTTCGTGCAGTTGCAGCAGCTCGGGAAGAGGGTCTCCCGTGGAACTAGGCATCTCCTCCGCCGGACGACCCGTGAGCACACCTACAGAGAGACTTCTGTCAATCGACTTCCTCGCCGAACTCTTCCTTTCAAAAGAGTTTGCTCAAGCACTTACTATAAATGCCGCGACGAAGCCGCCGATTCTCCTTTACGGAGTTAGACAGCTGGACCCGAACATCTTTTAGTTCTTCGCCCAGCTGGGTGTTGGCATCTTGGAGTTTGTTCCTCTCCTGCTGCACCCTCATAAGCACCTTCTCGCCGGCCTTCAGCTGGCGCCGTAGATGTTGCTTGTCCGGATCTAGTCCGGCACCCTCTGCAATATTATTGTCAGACTATACACACACGCCGCACTTCATAAACTACTTCTCTTTTCGAAATATGAATTACGAGAGGGGGTCTCCGTGGCTCCCCCGGCAGCGGCTAGTGCGGCCTCAAGTTGGGCCTTGCATTCTTGAAGCTCCTGGGACAGGTGGGTATTCTTCTCTGTAAGATCATGCATAACAAATGATCCTTAAATCAATTAGTTTAACTATTTTAAGTCTCGGGGGATACTGGCATATATAACTATTAAAATTCCACACCCGTATGTCTCTTACATACTGCTCCGTGGCTCTGGTTAAACCATCTTGAGCAGCACGGAGGTGCGTCTCTCCCGCATTAAAGGCATTCAACGCCTTTGGGGAGAAACACGCGTCACGAAGAACTGTCCGAGGGCGCCTGTGATTCATGGCGCTCTCCACCTCAGACCTGGTGGCAGACAACCTGTCGGCATCCTCCGTTGGAGGAGCATCCGGCTCGCGCTTTGTGCTCGCCTCCCCCTCCGGACCAGGCGTTGGAGCCTGGCTGGCGGAGGCTTGGTTGGCACCCTCTCCGGACTCAGTCCGGCGAGCGCTCTTTCTCCTGGAAGAATCATGAGCATTAATATACCTCCCAGGAGTCTTTCCCTTAAAAGACAATGGTGCACCATACCTTTGCGGCGACGTTTCGATTCGCGCCACACTCCTCTTCCGCCTGCTAGGCCGCACTGACCTCGGTTGGTCAGTCGCCGCGGGCTCGGCTTCCCACCGTAAAGGAACCTCCTGCGAAGCACCATTGGTACACGATGGTCAGAAATAAGCATTAAAAAGGTAATGGTGTCAGGACTTCGGTCGTACTCACCTGGGAAGCCGGAGATAAACCGGGGTAGTCAGCCGTAATGGCGACTAAAGCATTGTCTATGCTGAGCTGGTGGAACACCCCGTCAATCAGTTCCACCTTTATGTCCGGATCCTCTCCGGAGGCCGGATCAAGGGATCTTCCCGGATCCTCGGGTTGTGGAGTCGGGCTTTCTATGCCCTCCACATCCCGGCGCAGTTCCTGCGTCGAAATCATAAAGTAAGACACTTATCTTTGAAAGCATGGATCAGATATATAAACGTCCGCTTACCCAGCTCCGAGGGTTATTCATGGAGAATCCATTCAATGGACTCGTGCGGAGGAAGTCCTCCTTCTCCCCCTTGTACAAGCTGGACAGGATCTTCACCAGATCGGCGGCCGATCCCGGCCCCATGCGGCCATGACGGGTGGCGTCATTCTCCCCGTTGAAATCCCACATGGGGTGGCCCCTATATTAGAGCGGCTGGACCCCTCACATAATGCATGTGGCCATGACTCCAATCATGGTTAATCCGGAATGGGCTAGTAACTATATCCGGCCCATCAGATAGTAGACGCTCCTATCATCTTCCCGTTGAGGGCTCCGCGGGTGCCAACTCAGGCGTTTCTTCAGAGGAGCGTTTCTAAACTTCGGGAGGCCGATCCGAACTGGATCCGGTAGCGGGGCGTCTTCCATATAGAACCACTCCGAAGGCCAGTCTTGGGACGCCTTCTTCGGGGTTCCGGATAGATATCTGGTCCCAGTGATGCGCCATATTTTGGCTCCGCCCACTTGATATATCGACCCCTCGTGAGAACGGCGTACGAGGCAAAACAGCCTCTTCCACAGCCCAAAATGGGGCTCGATGCCCAAGAACAGCTCGCAAAGAGCTACGAAGCCCGCGATGTGCAAGATGGAGGCAGGTGTGAGGTGGTGAAGTTGGAGTCCATAGAACTCCAGGAGCCCCCGGAGAAACGGATGTATGGGAAATCCGAGTCCCCTTATTAAGTAGGGGACGAAGCATACCCGCTCTCCTTTGGAGGGATTGAGGACGCTCTCCGCCTGCTTCCCACCCTTGTAGGTGGCCAGTCCGGCTCGAACCAGAACCATAAAGGCCGGGGGAAGGTATCCCTCTGCTTCGAGCGTCACTAACTCGCTATGCGGGACTGAGCATCTCCTCCAATCTCCTGGCTGAGGACTGGGAGCGCGAGAAGAGGAGCCGCGTCGACTATCCATGTTGGAATGGATTTTTTGTCAGATGCGCTTCGATGAGTACTTGCGGAAGGAGGATGGTGTGATTCGGATCTGGATCCTCGCCTCTCTTATAGGCGGCTTATTCGCGCAGCTAGGGGGTAAAACGTAAGAATACCCTGGCTTTTCGCATTCATACAACACATGGAAGAAGGCCATTATTGGACGTGGAAGCCAAGGAGCGCAACATTTATGAAGCAACCGGACACTGTTCGGCAAACACATGGAACATGGAGGAGAACCCGCCTTGCAAACGCCGAAGACAACATACGCGTCGGACTCGTCGTCATTGAAGCCTGGTTCGGGGACTACTGAGGGAGTCCTGGATTAGGGGGTGTCCGGATAGCCGAACTATCATCATCGGCCGGACTCCAAGACAATGAAGATAGAAGATTGAAGACTTCGTCCCGTGTCCGGATGGGACTTTCCTTGGCGTGGAAGGCAAGCTTGGCGATACGGATATGTAGATCTCCTACCCTTGTAACCGACTCTGTGTAACCCTAGCCCTCTCCGGTGTCTATATAAACCGGATGGCTTTAGTCCGTAGGACGAACAACAATCATACCATAGGCTAGCTTCTAGGGTTTAGCCTCCTTGATCTCGTGGTAGATCTACTCTTGTAATACCCACATCATCAATATTAATCAAGCAGGACATAGGGTTTTTACCTCCATCAAGAGGGCCCGAACCTGGGTAAAACATCGTGTCCCTTGTTTCCTGTTACCATCCGCCTAGACGCACAGTTTGGGACCCCTTACCCGAGATCCACCGGTTTTGACACCGACAGGCGCCCTACTAGGCGCCGGAGAAGAAGGCCAAGAAGAAGGCCAAGGAGACCAGAAGTGGCCTCGACCATAAGGGCACTTCAGACGTGACGTCCGTAGACGCCGAAACCCACTCCTCCTCCGCCGAGGACGACAAGGAGGAGGAGGAAATAAACTCTCCCCCTGAGGGGAAGGAAGAAAAGGGCGTCCTCCATGCATCCGGAGGCTAAGGCGTCCAAGAAGGGGAAGATCTCCCTTAGGGATAACTCCACGTGGGACATCGATAGTAGCTCCGAGTGGCGCCCCAGGGATAAGCCCATGTCCGAATCATAAGTACTCAAAGACGCGCACATATATCCAGCTCCTTTACTCCATGGTTTTAACATGTTGAATCATGTGTTGCAGTCCGGCTCGTTCTGACCTCCGGCGATCCTCATCTTCGGGGAATTCGCTGGATCCGAAGGTGATGGACAGTGGGTCCCTTCCGGCGGCCTCTTCTCCCAAGTCCATGGATGACACCGAGGTGTTGTCCCGAAGGACGTCCTCAGGCCAGGGAGAGATGCAGGAGACCGTCAGGGTGGCGCCAGAGGGTGAAACCTCAGCCGCCGGACACATGAGGGAGCAAATCCCTATGGAGACTGGCGATGGGGGCCATATTGAATTTGGCGCCTCGCCGAGTACAATTTCAGAGACCTGTACGGCTCCGGAATCAGGCAAGCAGCCTCCTTCGAAAGAAGGAGGTACACCGATTCCACCAGTGACCTAGCGCTGAGAAGTGCTTCCATTGTTGAGGTACACCGTACCCTCATGGGTACGGTGGTTGAGAGGATTCAGTCCGCGAAGAGCAGACTGACCGAAGCCTGCACAAGCCTTCTAACAGGCTTTGAGGTATGAAATGCAATTAATGCAAAAGGAATGCCATAGTATAGACAGTAGCCCCTGAGACATTGTTTGGTGTATGAAAAGAAAAACCACATAGAGGATCAACTTATTTTTGCAGGAGACTAACCATACGTGTCTATGTGAATAAACAGGCGTCTTTGCTGGCTGCAACCTCTCATGCTGCTGAGGTCACCGGACTGAAGCAGAGTCTGGAGTGGACTGAGGAAGAGCTTTGTCGTGTGAAAAAACAACTGGAGGACCATCAATGTATGCAATGACCTTGTGTAGATTCAGAAATGATGAATGATTTGTGTTGACCATAGTGCCATGATATTTTGTAGGAGTGGAGACCGAGGTGGAGACCCTCAAGAAGGCGTTGGCTGAAGCCCAGGAGAAAGCGGCAAAGGAACAAGCCTCTCGCAAAAATCACGAGGCCAGGGTCGGTGAGATTCAGCAGGAGCTCCAGGACGCCGTGAAGAAATGCGAGTCCTTGGAGTGCAATATTGTGGATCAAGAGTCCGAACTTTCCAAGGCCCGCCATAGCGAGCAAGATGCCCGGGTTGAAGCCCAGGGCACCCTCCAGGAGATCTAGGAGGCCAGAAAAATCGCGGCGAGTAAGGCCTTTATTATGCACAACAAGTATGTGAAGGAAAGGTTCCTCTTACTGACACGGATTTGGAGTTCTCTAGGGGCGTTTGCGAATCTGCCGCACAGTGTTGCCGACGCTGCAGAATTCTTCTGAGCCGAAGAGGGGAGCTTAACGGAGAAGCTGTTCTGGTTGCAATACCTTGTGCCAGAGCATTCGGTGCCCTTTAGCGGTGAGCTGAAATAGCTGACCGAACTGCATAGGGTGGCCGAACTGGACATGAAGGATTTGATAATCCGTCTATGGCCTGCCGAAGCCATACCCAGCAGCTACTTTGGGCTCATGAAGCGGTTGGTCGATGCCCGCCCTTGGCTTGATGCCATCAAGCGGTCGATCTGTATCGAAGGTGCGCGAATGGACTTCGCCCGCGTCAAGGTGCAGTGGGCGAAGATGGACGCCATCAAGCTCGCGACCGAGGGACCGCCCACAGGCAAGGAGCACCGCGCGCCCGAGCGGTACTTTGATGATGTTCTGAAGGGATCCCGCATTGTAGAGGGCCAGTGCTCCAAAGATATTATCTTTGAGTGAAGTCATTAATGTTATCCCTTCCTGTATTATGAAACAAAACCGTTATGTAATATAATGTTTGTTGTTTGAAAAGTTTACCTCTTGTGCGGCCACTTCGTTAAATCTGAGAGTTGGCCAGTCATTGGCTTCAGCACCCATGTAGGTAGTATGGGGGTGTTCGGGATGGAATCTAAACACTCTTGATCCAAGAGTTTGGTCCTTGAAGGAGGTGTTTAGCGCAATGAACCAGGCAATCAGACTATGTGGCTTTATCACACTTACTTAGCCATAGGAGTTTGACAATAGAAATGTAGGCGCAACCCCTAGTTAGTATTTAATTCGGACTAGGGTGATGTAGACACCTGATCGGGTAAAAGCCGATCCATTGCATGATGCGGAAAAAATCGCAAAAGATTTGTACCTCCGAATAGTTGACCAGCTCTCGCTGTATCAAGACAGTCAGTTTTCGGCTTTCTCTACTGAGGTGTTTGCTCAGATAAACCAGAAACACAATCACAGTAGTTCTAGCTTTACTACCTTAGCTAATAGGACGGAACGTAAGGTAGCAAGCACAGGAGCCGGGCAACCCAACCATTGACCAAAGACATGATTCGGAGCCAATGCATATAATGCTAAAATTCAGGGTGCCGAACTGTACTGTAAAAAGTGTTTGGACTTTGTTGCCATAGTATGGAGCACAATGAAGCCCCTAGTGAATTAGAGCATACCAAAGTGTACGGGTGCCATCGATAAGAATACCAAAATAAAATGAAGTAGTAAGCTAGTGCCACATAAGTTGGACCGCAAACTGTTTCCATTGTAATTTGATTAATACGTCAAAGTGTATTTGTACAAATAGTGCGATAAGCAACAGGGCTATTTAACATGCCGAGACTAAGGGGGAGCTGCGTGCGGATCCCGAAAACAGGTAGAATGATCATCAAGAATAACATCTAGAGTTTCCTCCACACGTTTGTTCTTCTTGCCGCCTTGGTATATCTATCCTTCGAAAGGACCGATGATCAGGCCGTCGGGAGGGGCCTATGAAAGAAAAGACTAAAAAATGGTAAAAAAGGAAAAGGAAAAGTATGTGTGGGAGCCGTATGATGGACCACAATCAAGTTACGCCTCCATCTATGCCCATGGTATTTTGAGTGTGTAATTATGTACGCGCGGTACATACGCCGCCATTTGGTCGGGATTGAAGATGGAGGCGCTAGTAGAGCTCTTGACGAGCTGGGTTGTCCTGCTGTAGAGTAGTCCGAACTCGTTTGACAGTGTCCAGGAGCCTGGCCGCTGAATTAAGGTTCTGCTTGATAAGGCCGCTCTGTACTTCTGCTGCCAGGGTCGCGATGTGCTCCTCAGTATGGAGGGAGCGCTCCGTGTTTCCATTGACTGTTATGACACCATGCGGCCCGGGCATCTTAAGTTTGAGATAAGCATAGTGTGGCACCGCATTGAATCGAGCAAATGTAGTTCGTCCAAGCAATGCGTGATAGCCACTGCGGAAGGGGGCGATGTCGAAGATCAAGTCCTCGCTTTGGAAGTTGTCTGGAGATCTGAAGACGACTTCCAATATGATTGAGCCCGTACAGCGGGCTTCTACACCTGGTATTACTCCTTTAAAGGTAGTTTTTGTGGGCTTGATCCTTGATGAATCGATGCCCATCTTGTGGACTATATCCTGATAGAGCAGGTTGAGGCTGCCGACGCCGTCCATGAGGACTCGCGTGAGGTGAAATCCATCGATGATTGCATCAAGGACCAGGTCGGCAGAACTGCCATGACGCATACTGGTCGGATGGTCCCTATGATCGAAGGTGATCGGACATGACGACCATGGGTTGAATTTTGGGGCAACTGGCTCTATCGCATAGACATCCCTGAGCGCGCGTTTGTGCACCCTCTTTGGGATATGGGTAACACATATCATGTTCACCGTTTTAACCTGGGGGGGACTTCTTTTGTCCCCCTGAGTTCGGTGGATGGGGCTCCTCGTCGTCGTCCTCACTCTGCGACCCCTTCTCCTTGTTCTCAGCATTTAACTCGCCAGCCTGTTTAAAAACCCAAGAACTTCTGTTGGTATGATTAGCTGGTTTGTCGGGGGTGCTGTGGATCTGACATGGACAATCGAGTATGCGGTCCAAGCTAGATGAACCCGGATTGTTCCTTTTAAATGGCTTCTTCCATTGGCCGGATTTGGAGCCACTGAATCCGGCGTTGATCGCCGTGTCATCGGTATTATCACCATTGTTTCGACGCTTGTGCCTATTGCATCGGGGCTTGCCGTTGCTATTTCTGGCTTGGGAGGTGCCAGGTTCGTTTGAACTATTGTTGTTACGGGCTAGCCAACTATCTTCACCCGCGCAAAAGCAGGTCATAAGTGTCGTGAGGGCTGCCATGGACTTCGGCTTTTCCTGGCTGAGATGTCGGGCGAGCCATTCGTCGCGGATGCTATGCTTAAAGGCCGCTAGGGCTTCGACATCCAGACAGTCGACAATCTAGTTCTTTTTAGTTAGGAACCTAGTCCAGAATTTCCTCGCTGACGCTCCGGGCTGTTGAACTATGTGACTTAAGTCATCGACATCCGGAGGTCAGACATATGTTCATTGGAAGTTGTCGCAGAAGGCGTCTTCCAAGTCCTCCCAGCTGCCAATGGAGTTGTCACGCAGGCTGTTCAACCAGTGCCGAGCTGGTCCCATGAGTTTTAGCGGGAGGTATTTAATGGCATGAAGATCATCACCGCGGGCCATATGAATATGGAGAAGAAAATCCTCAAGCCATACCATGGGATCTGTTGTTCCATCATACGATTCGATATTCATGGGTTTAAACCCTTCTAGGAATTCATTCTCCATTACTTCGTCAGTGAAGCAGAGGGGGTGTGCGGTGCCTCTATATCAGGCCAAGTCGTGATGTAGCTCGGATGGAGTCCGTCTGCGGTTTTCGGCCCGGGCGTGATTCTGCTTGTCACGTCTGGCTAGATAGCTATCGTCGCGTGTCGGGGCACGCCCCCGCGATCCGTAGATCGATCTGGTCTGACCTGCTCTACTGTCCAGTTCTTCCCGTAGATCATATGTATATCCCTTAGCTATTATATTTGTACCTTTACGGCGAGGTAGTATGGGCTGGTGTTCGGCTTGTGTTGCCGCTTTGTCCCGGCCACGTGGTGGTCGGTCAGCCGCATTATGTGTTGTTGGTGCGGGGTCTAGTGCCTCGTCGTGGAATTGAGGTAGAAGTTTACGCTTCGGGTAACTTTTGGTTGGGCACTTTAGGTCGCATTCCTCGGACATTGCTCCTCTGTAATGATGAGGGATCGCATCAAGTCTAGGGCCTCGCTTAAAGGCGAGGTTTGGTCAGGGAAAAGAAAATCCGTGCATTATGGCGGGAAAGAAACTGTCGGTGTACGAAAGTAGGGGCACTCCTTTGTACCCCTTACTTGTGCACGGGCAGTCAGAGCCACACCCGCGGCCACACTAAGCAGAGCAGAGGGAAAGGTCAAGGCCGCAAGATGGTCAAAGCAACACCAAGACAGAGACACGAAGAACAAGAAGGTGAGGTAGTTTCCCCCAGCAAGACCCTTGCTGGGGCGGCCTCCACGGCCCCGGCAAGGACCTTGCCGGGGCAGCGTCCCGAACGCCAATGGAGCGCTCCACCCTTGAGCCCCAGGTTTTTCCAACACCACCAACCACGTTGGGACCAAGGCTCGGGAAGCGCCTCCATGATAGCATGCAGATCTTTGTGAAGACAAGAAGCACTCCAAATCAGATGGGGATTAGAAGACAACGAACCTCGGCGAGATCCTTGCCAGGGAAACCCACGAGACCTCCGGCAAGATCCTTGCCGGGGACGACCATGACACCATGGCAAGACCCTTGCCGGGGCCCGGCAAGGCCCTTGCCAGGGACATCCGCGGAGCCATAGCCAGGCCCACGCCTGCCAAGTTTCCACCACCGCTCCCATGCAGCTGCCAGCCCACTAGCTAGGCAGGCACCTGTGTGTCGACGTGAGGCTTCCAAGCCAGCTCAGCACATGCCTACGTGGTGGCATGAAAATCTTTGTGAAGGCCCTACCACCGCACCACCTCAGCAGCCTGCCAGCCTACATGGGGCTGACCGCCTCGCCGGCCCGGACGCGTGTCGAAGCAAGGCGAGGCGGCGATAAAGTGAAGGGGACACCTAAGGGGCACATTAAATGCATCTTGTCCCACAATGGCTAAGCGATAAGCTTAGCCATCATACATCGATGCCACCTCCTGTGTGCCACTGTGGCAATCCCCTTGACTATAAAAGGAGGCACGAGGGATCCAGGAGAGGGATTCGGACCCTTGGACAAGTTACACTCATCGTAGCTAGCTCAAGAACTCCAAGAACACTGGTATACACATCAAAGCAGGACTAAGGTATTACGCATCCTCGCGACCCGAACCTGGGTAAATGACCCGTGTGCTTGTGCTGACTGCTGATCCCGCTCTTCTCACAACCCCGTGCCCCGCAACCATAGTAGGGATTTTTGTGATCCCATAGGTGTCGTTCCCACCGACATCGTTGGCGCGCCAGGTAGGGGGCGCAGTAGTGAGGATCTGGTTCGGTCATTAGCCCAGCAGTTCTCCGTCGCCATGACTTCCAAGGAAGAAGATGACCAAGCAAGCAGTACGGTCAGCAGATGCGGCAAGCGTTCGTGCGACGACAGGAAAGCTAAGTCATGCAAAAACTCAGAGTAATTCTTTTTTATATAAAGTTATCCTCCTCGGAGATCTTTCCTCTGTATAACAAACCTGCACGTAGTGGGGCTCTTCCATTATTGGCAACTCCCTTGGTCTGTTTTGAGTCCGCTCAACAGATCGAGCGGTCGCGTCGAGAACGGCAGGGTGGCCTTCCGCCATTGGCAATGCCCTCGCTCTGTCTCGAGTCTGCTCGACAGTTCGAGCGGCCGTGCTGAGAACGGCAAGGTGGTTCACACGGCGGGAAGCATACCCTGCCGACCGCTAAAGGATCCGTCCTTCAAAGCGCTGCGGTTTGGGTTTACGCATATGCAAGCCTACTCAATTGGTGTAGGGTGGACATACAAGGAGGGGTTGAATAGGGAAATAACATGCATCGATTTAAAACACTTCAGAGTTATATTACATCAATTGTTGCTGCGGTTCTAACTAAAGATATGAATTGTCTTGGTCGTGAACCTGCAGCAGCAACAAGAAATGGGGTGCCTAATCCCGGCGCTGGCCCTCTACCCTCTGAATTCCGCCAATGCGGCTGATGATGGGGTCGATGCGCTCCTCGAGCACCGTGAGGTCTGCGTCCCCTGGCAAGCTATCCAGCGGGTGTCGAAGTCAAGGTTGGGGTTCCAGTATGCCAGCTTGGTCAGGACCTTGGTCATGGCACCCCGACAAAGTGTCCAGGCTTCGCTGGCCAGGGAGCTCGTCTGGTTGGAGTTGAATCACTCCAGGGCTCCAAGAACACCCTCGAAGAACAGGGTCAGCTTGGTGTTGGGGATCACATTCGGGTCCGGGGCGTACCTCACGTCCGGCATTCCCATGTCGGCCAACTGCTTGGTGATCCTGTTGGCGACATCGACAAGGCGGCTGATCCAGAGGTCTCACCCTTCATGAAATGCGCATCGTTGGCGGCGTCGTTCTTCCGGCTGCCGATAACAGCCCAGAGTGGGATCCCAGGGCCCAGCCCCTGGAAAAGTCGTAAGTATCCAAAATCCGAACGCGCATATGCATCCAGGGTCATTTGGGTATAGTAGTTTTAACTGTCGCCATATTTCGTACAGCCCGGCGAGGTCTTGCGCCGGACAATCCTCATCAGAGGATTCGCTGAGCTCAGATGCTTTGGCGAGCGAGACACCTCTGGAGGCTCCTTCCCCAAAGTCCAGGTGCGACACCGAGGTGTCGTCTCAAAGAGACCCGGACCAGGGGAAGCATGTCTCTGGGGCCGGACACACGGGGGCGGCGGCCCCCCGGCTTGTCGATGATGGGGGCGATCTTGGGTTCGGACCACAGCCGGATAAGGTCCTGGAGACCTCTAAGGCTCCAGGATCGGGCGAGCAGCCACCTTCGACGGTGGGAGGCTTGCCTACTCCACCGGCAACCTCTGTCCAAGCAGAGCTGTCAGGCGGTCTATCGACAGTGTTAAAGAGCGCGTCTATCATCGATGAACATCGAACACTCATGGGTGCGGTAGTTGAAAATATTCAGTCCGCCGAGAGCGGGCTGAATGAGTCCTGCCTTGGCCTTATAAAGGCTTTTGAGGTATGTTTTCTAAGAAACCTTTGAGGAATCGTCATAATATGAGTAGTAGCTCCTGATACACTATCCGGCGAAAGTGAGAGCCGGGCAGGGGATCAAATCCTCTGCTTTTGTGGGAGCCTTTGTTAATGACGTATACCCCTTTATGTGAAAGCAGACGTCTGCGGAGAAGACGGCCGCTCATAATGCGGAAGTGTCCGGACTGAAGCAGAGCCTGGAACGGGCCGAGGAGGAACTTGGCCGTGTGAAGAAGCAATTGGAGGACAAGCAAGGTATGTTGATACATTGTCTTGAATTTGGCACGAATGAGTAATTGTGCCTATTGAAAAGTATTTGTATTGTATGCCCTAGGAGCGAGTGCCGAATATGAGGCACTGATGAAGGCTGTGGCTAATGCCAACGTGAAGGCTGCCGTCGAACAGGCGCTTCGTGAGAAACACGAGGCCGGGGTCATCACAGCTGAGCGAGAGCTCCAGGAGGCTATGAAGAAAAGCGAGGGCTTGGAGCAGAGTCTAGTAGGGAAAGAATCCGAACTCGCCCAAGCTCTCCAAGCCGCGGAAGATGCTCGGTAAGAAGCACGAGGTGTTGTGTGGGACATTCAGGAGGCCCGGAAAGTTGCGGCTAGTAAGTCCTTTTGTATTCATGGCCATTTTTACATGATAGTGGGAAGAACTCTAAGCGACAAGCTGAATTCTTGTTTTTACAGGGGCGTTTGCGGATCTGCCTCGTAGCATATCAGATGCCACCCAATTCTACCGGACCGAGGAGAAGAAGTCTGCAGAGAGGAATTTCTGGTCGTAGTATTTGGCGCCGAACTATCTGGTGCCCTTTATCGATCAGCTGAAGCAGCTGGTCGAACTGCACCAGGCGGCCGAACTAGCCATGAAGGACTTGGTTGTCCGGCTGTGGCCTGCGGAGCCAATTCCAAGCAGTTACTTCGAACTCGTGAAGCGGATTGTGGGCGCCTGTCCTCGGCTTGATGCTGTTAAGCGATCGGTCTGTATAGAGGGTGCGCACATGGGTTTTTCCTGTGCAAAAGTGCATTGGGGGAAGCTTGACGCAGAGAAGCTGATGACTAAGGGGCCGCCAGAGGGTAAGGAGCACTGCAAGCCCGAGTTCTACTATGAAGGTGTACTGAAGGGAGCCCGCCTTGTGGCGGATAAGTGTACCAAAGACAATATATTTCCCTGAGGGCATTCGTGTCGTTCTTTGTAATATGGGATAATGGCACTTTTATTATTTATTGCCTGTTTTGTTTGAACATTTGTTCTTCCTGTGCGGCTGTTTAGTGTATGTAAATCATGAGAGTTGGCCAGTCGTCGGCTTCTGCCCCCACGAAAGAAATACGGGGTGTTCGGGGCATACTTGAACACTCTTTATCCCATGCCTAGGTCCTTTTAAGGAGGTGTTCCTCACCACGAAGCAGGCAATCGGACTATAGGGCTTTACCACTCTCACTTAGCCATAGGAATTTGAGTATGGTCGGCGCAGCCCCAAGTGTTCGGAAGGCCGAACTAGGGGCTCTATTGGCGCCTGATCGGAAGACCGATCCGTCGCACACTGCATTTATAATGGTGTTATGCGGAGTAAATCTTTAAGGATTTTACAACCTCTCGAACAGCTGACCAGATCTCGTTGTATCATGACAGTCAGTTTTCGGCTTTCTCTACTAAGGTGCTCGTTCGGCAGAACCGGGACACAATCGCAGTAGTTCTCCCAGCGCTACCTTAGCCGATGGGGCGGAACGTAAGGTACCAAAACATGGGAGCCGGGCAAACCCAACCAATGACCCAAGACATGATTCCAAGCTGATGCATATAGTGCTATAAGTTCGGGGTGCCGAGCGACCGAAAAGGTTGTCGGACTTTATTATCGTACTGTGGAGCCCCTGGCATAATCGGGCGTAACACGAGGCGTGGCTGCCGTTTTTGGCAAAGAGGCGTCGATGATAAACGACGGCCAGAAATGTTATTTAAGTCTACGCATTGTAGTAGGATGATATGTCTAAGCATATAAGTACGATTTATGATTATGAAAAGAGGTGATTTTGGCGGAACCTGTGGTGGTCGGACTGGAGGGGGCTGTGGGTGGATCCGAAGTGAATCCGGACTGCCTTCTTTGGGGGGGTTTCACATGCATGTTCCTACCCTTGTGTGTCCGGGACGATTCGCGTCGCCAATCCGTGAAGTAGCATGGACTCCTCAGTTGGTGTCCGGATAGTTGGCTGTCATATCAAAATTTTGATAGGCATGCATGACTCGTTACTCTGGCAGCTCTATGATTTCCGCTCTAAGGGCGGGGTTCAACCTTGCCCATAGGTGTGATTGTATCACACGGTGTTGACCTAATGGTTTACCACGTGGAATCTAGTCAACGTGGTCCATCCCGTTAGCATATGGTAAATTACCGTATGAGGGGAAGGTGCCGAAGAATTATTCATTGGCGTGGCATTTTTTGGTGATCCAAAGACAACCGTTAGAGTGGTGGGCCAATAAAACTTGGCCTTTGCACCTGGCATCTTTTTAGAAGATGTTATTTGTGGTTTCATACCCGCGGGGCTTTATGTGAGATGGAGCCCCGGGACTGCTAGCTCTAGAGGTACTGCAATTGAATTGCTGTGGTTGATGTTGTCCGGACGGTTGGTGTGATCGGGGGAGATCGGCCGTACTTTTATGATCTGGAGGATCTTTTGACTTTGCCTTTATTGGACTCCTCCCCTCATTGTTTCTGGCACATGACCAGCCGCTTTGTTTTGAGGATCCGGCATTCTCTATTGGTGTGTTTGGCCGTCCTTCTAGGAGTACCATGAATTTCAAATGGCTGGTCGAGTATGTTGCTTGGGCCGTATAGGCTTGAGCTGTTCTTTGTCCGCTGACCGGACTGGGAGTTGCTGGATTTGGCACCAACTTCCCTGACTTGACGTTTATGACAATTGCGCCGAGGCTTGAGGATGCCTCTTCGTGTATCCTTTGTATTGTCTTGGATCGTTGTGGTGTGTTGATGTCGGGGCATGTGCCTTGGGTTCTCCTGCTGAGGTTGGGGTAGCAAATTATGCCATGTGTGCCCTTTGTCGGGGTGGTCGAGTTTGTATTTTTTGGTGGCCAGGACCTTGGTCCATCTATCCACGAGCAAATCTTGGTCGGCTTTGAGCAGCTGTTGTTTCCTTTGCAGGCTCCTTGCCGTGGCCATGAGTCATCGCTTGAAGTGAACTTGCTCCAGTGGATCCTCAGGCACGCCGCATTCGGAATTGCCGAGGCTAATCTCGTCTTCGGAGGGGGGCACGTAGTTGTCCTCCTCCGGATATCCGTCTGTCGCCTGTTCGGTCTGCTCGGAGGCAGGCTGGTCGGGGTTGTATTGCTCTTCGGCACCATCCGGATTGTTTTCGTCTCCTGGGACGGCATTGCTGTGGCGGGGCTTGGAGCGGCGCCGACAATGCCCATGCTTTGTTTTTCTCCCTGACGGGTTATCCTCCGTTGCCTCATCGCCATTGCTTTCCTTCGGAGTGTCCACCATATATATATATATCGTATGAGGAGGTGGTTGTCCATCGCCCTGTGAGCGGTGGTTCATGTACTTGTTCTGCATCATCGTCTATCCCGTCGATGTTTTCAGAGTCGAAGTCAAGCACGTCGGTTAGATCATCGACCGTGGCAATGAAGTGGGTGGTGGGTGGGCAGCAAATTCCTTCGTCGCCTGCTTCCCACTCAAGCCGGACATAGTTCGGCGAAGAGCCTCCTGACAAAGAGAGAGACTTTAATGAGTTCAGCATGTCGCCAAAGGGCGGGTGCTGGAAGATATCCGCGGCGGTAAACTCCATTACCGGAGCCAAACCAGGCTCGGTGGGCTCAGGAGCGCGCGGACTGGAACCTACAACCAGATACGAGTCCGGGGTCCAGAGTCACAGGCTTCCTTAGAAGTGAGGCCTGTGTTCGGCTCTACCGCCGATGAGTGTGCGGCCTGCGGGGCGGGGTCCATCCCTCCGTCCTTAGGCAACGCAGCCTGCTCCGGATTTAGGTCCGGGGCTATAGCAGGGGTGATACCCCGAGCACTGTCCAACAGCAGGTCTAGGTTGTGCTCATCGCGATTGTCCGGTGCTCCTGGCACAGGCCCGAATCCGTCGAAGATCAAGTCTCCGCGAATGTCCGCCATGTAGTTCAGGTCTCCGAACCTGATCTGGTGGCCAGGGGTGTAGCTGTCAATCTGCTCCAGATGGCCAAGCGAATTAGCCCGCAGTGCGAAGCCGCCGAACACAAAGATCTATCCGGGGAGAAAAGTTTCACCCTGGACCGTGTCATTGACAATGATTGAAGGAGCCATCGAGCCTTGCAGCGATGACATAGAGGAACTCTCAATGAAAGCACCATTGTCGGTGTCAAAACTGGTGGATCTCGGGCAGGGGGTCCCGATCTGTGCGTCTTAGGCTGATGGTAACAGGAAGCCAGGGACACAATGTTTACCCAGGTTCGGGCCCTCTCGATGGAGGTAAAACCCTACTTCCTGCTTGATTAATATTGACGATATGAGTAGTACAAGAGTAGATCTACCACGAGATCGTAGAGGCTAAACCCTAGAAGCTAGCCTATGATGATTGTGATTGTAATTGTGATCGGCCTTCTAAGGACCAACCTCTTCGGTTTATATAGACACCGGAGAGGGCTAGGGTTTACACAGAGTCGGTTACAAGGAAGGAAATACAATATCTGGATTGCCAAGCTTGTCTTCCACGCAAAGGAGAGTCCCATCCGGACACGGGACAGAGTCTTGAGTCTTGTATCTTCACGCTCCAATAGTCCGGACGATGTATATAGTCCGGCTGTCTGGATACCCCCTAATCCAGGACTCCCTCAGTGGCCGCCTTGGGGCCCAGGAGACAGGGGCGCGCCTAGGAGGGGTGGGCGTGCCCTCCTATCTCCTGGCCGCCTCATTTGCTTCTTGACTTGCACTCCAAGTTCTCCGGATCACGTTTGTTCCAAAAATGACGCTCCCGAAGGTCTCATTCCGTTTGGACTTCGTTTGATATTCCTTTTCTTCGAAATACTGAAATAGGCAAAAAAAACAGCAATACGGGCTGGGCCTCTGGTTAGTAGGTTAGTCCCAAAAATGATATAAATATGTAAAATAAAGCTCATAAACATCCAAAAGGGGTAATATAATAGCATGGAACAATCAAAAATTATAGATACGTTGGAGACGTATCAAGCATCCGCAAGCTTAATTCCTGCTCGTCCTCGAGTAGGTAAATGATAAAAACAGAATTTTTGATGTGGAATGCTACCTAGCATAATTCTCAATGTAATTTTCTTTCTTGTGGCATGAATGTTTAGATCCAAATGATTCAAAATAAAAGTTCATATTGATAAAAGAAATAGTAACACTTCAAGCACACTAATCATAGCAATCATGTCTTCTCAAAATAACATGGCTAAAGAAAGTTCATCCCTACAAAATCATATGGTTAGGCTATGCTTCATTTTCGTCACACAAAGATGTTCCCAAATTCTACACCCCCGATGACAAGCCAAGCAATTGTTTCGTACTTAAATAATCTCAAACTTTTTCAACCTTCACGCAATACATGAGTGTGAGCCATGGATATAGCACTATGGGTGGAATAGAATATGATGGTGGGGATTGTGTGGAGAAGACAAAAAGGAGAAAGTCTCACATTGACGAGGATAATCGACGGGCTATGGAAATGCCCATCAATTGATGTCAACATGAGGAGTAGGGATTGCCATGCAACGGATGCACTAGAGCTATAAATAAATGCTCAACAAAATAAAACTAGTAGGTGTGCATCCAACTTGCTTGCTCATGAAGACCTAGGGCATTTGAGGAAGCCCATCGTAGGAATATACAAGCCAAGTTCTATAATGAAAAATTCCCACTCGTATATGAAAATGACAACTTATTAGACTCACTGTATGAAAAACATGGTGCTACTTTGATGCACAATATATGAGACTCGCTATATGAAGAACATGGTGCTACTTTGAAGCACAAGTGTGGAAAAAGAGATAGTAACATTGCCCCTTTTTATTTATTTTCTTTTTTTATTCTTTTTTTCTTTGGCCTTTCTTTTTTTTGGCCTTTTTTTTCTTTTTTTTCTTGGGACAATGCTCTAATAATGATGATCATCACACTTTTATTGATTACAACACATGAATTACAACTCGAAACTAGAACAAGATATGACTCTATATGAATACCTCCAGCGGTGTACCGGTATGATGCAATGAATCAAGAGTGACATGTATGAAAAATTATGCATGGTGGCTTTGCCACAAATACGATGTCAACTACATGATCATGCAATGGCAATATGACAAAAGTAATGTATGTCATGATGATGAACGGAACGGTGGAAAGTTGCATGGCAATATATCTCGGAATGGCTATGGAAATGATATAATAGGTAGGTATGGTGGCTGTTTTGAGGGAGATACAAGGAGGTTTATGTGTGATAGAGCGTATCATATCACGGGGTTTGGATGCACCGGCGAAGTTTGCACCAACTCTCAAGGTGAGAAAGGGCAATGCACGGTACCGAAGAGGCTAGCAATGGTGGAAAGGTAAAAGTGCATATAATCCATGGACTCAACATTACTCATAAGAACTCATATACTTATTGCAAAAATTTAGAAGTCATCAAAAATCAAGCACTACGCGCATGATCCTAGAGGGATAGATTGGTAGGAAAAGACCATCGCTCGTCCCCGACCGCCACTCATAAGGATGCACAAGCCGGGTACACTTCATGTTTCAAATTTGTTACACAACTTTACCATACATGCATGCTACGGGACTTGCTAACTTCAACACAAGCATTCTTCAAATTCATAATCACCCAACTAGCATGACTTTAATATCATTACCTCCATATCTCAAAACAATTATCAAGTATCAAATTGATCATAGCATCCAATTCACTTCCTATGATAGTTTTTATTATACCCTACTTGGATGCCTACCATTCTATGTTGTTCTAAAAGACTCTCAAAATAATATAAGTGAAGCACGAGAGACTAGCAATTTCTAAAAAATTAAGCCACCGCTGTGCTCTAAAAGATATAAGTGAAGCACTAGAGCAAAACTATCAAGCTCAAAAGATATAAGTGAAGCACATAGAGTATTCTAACAAATTCTAATCAAGTAGGCTTCTCCCAAAAGGTGTGTACAGCAAGGATGATTGTGGAAAACTAAAAAGCAAAGACTAATATAATACACGATGCTCCAAGCAAAACACATATCATGTGGCGAATAAAAATATAGCTCCAAGTAAAGTTACCAATGAACGAAGACGAAAGAGGGGATGCCTTCCGGGGGCATCCCCAAGCTTAGGATTTTGGCTATTCTTGAATATTTTGGGGTGCCTTGGGCATCCCCAAGCTTAGGCTCTTTCCACTCCTTATTACATAGTCCATCAAATCTTTACCCAAAACTTGAAAACTTCACAACACAAAACTCAACAGGAAATATTATAAGCTCCGTTAGTGAAAGAAAACAAAACCACCACATAAGGTACTTTAATTAACTCATTATTTATTTATTTTGGTGTTAAACCTACTGTATTACAAGTTCTCTATGGTTCATACCACTTAATACTAGCCATAGATGCATCAAAATAAGCAAACAACACACGAAAGGCAGAATCTGTCAAAAACAGAACAGTCTGTAGCAATCTGTAACTAACGCAAACTTCTGGAACTCTGAAATTCCTACCAAAATAGGAAGTCCTGGAAAATTCGTCTGTTGATCAGCATAAAAAAGAATCAACACAAAAGCACGTTTCTGTGAGTTAACAAAACTAATTTCGTGCACGCAAAGTTTCTGTTTTTCAGCAGAATCAAATTAACTATCATCATAGGTTATCCCATAGGTTCTACTTGGCACAAACACTAATTAAAAAATAAAAACACATCTAAACAGAAGGTAGATGCAAAATTTATTACTAAACATAAATAAAAACAAAAAACACAAATAAAATTGGGTTGCCTCCCAACTAGCGCTATCGTTTAACGCCCCTAGCTAGGCATAAAAGCGAAGATAGATCTAAGTAGTGTCATCTTTGGCACTCAATTCATAAGTAGCCCACATGATAGATTCATAAGGTAATTTGACTTTCTTTCTTGGAAAGTGCTCCATGCCTTTCTTTAATGGAAATTGGAATCTAGTATTCACTTCCTTCATATCAATAATCGTGACAATCGTTCTAAGGAAAGGTCTACCAAGAATAATAGGGCAAGAAAGATTGCAATCAATATCAAGAATGATAAAATCCACGGGCACCAAATTTCTATTTGCAACAATGAGGACATCATTGATTCTTCCCATTGGCTTTTTAATGGTGGAATCCGCAAGGTGCAAATTTAAAGAGCAATCATCAAGATCATGGAAACCTAGAATATCACAAAAAGTTTTCGGAATCATGGAAACACTAGCACCCAAATCTCACAAAGCAAAACACTCATGATCTTTAATTCTAATCTTTATAGTAGGTTCCCACTCATCATTAAGTTTTCTAGGTATAGAAACTTCCAAATTAAGTTTTTCATCATAAGATTGCATCAAGGTATCAACAATATGTTTGGTAAAATCTCTATTTTGACTATAAGCATGAGGAGAATTAACAACGGATTGCAACAAGAAAATACAACCTTCTAGAGAACAATTATCATAATCAAATTCCTTGAAATCCGAGATAGTGGGTTCAATACTATTTAAAGTCATGACCCCTCCAATCCCACTTTTACCAAATTTAACATCAAGATCTAAAAACTCCGAATTCTTGGGACGCCTTCTAACTAAAGTTGACTCATCTCCAGTCCCATTATTATCAAGATTCATATTGCAAAACAAAGATCTAATAGGGGACATATCAATAACTTTAAGATCTTCATCATTATTTTCATTGAAACTAGAAGAACACACCTTTACAAAGCAATCTTTCTTAGCACGCAATCTAGCGGTTCTTTCCTTGCACTCATCAATGGAAATTCTCATTGCTTTGAGAGACTCATTGATATCATGCTTAGGAGGAGTAGATCTAAGTTTAAGAGAATCAACATCAAGCGAAAGTCTATCAACGTTCCTAGCCAAATCATCAACTTTGAGCAATTTTTCTTCAAGCAAAGCATTTAAATTCTTTTGAGATATCATAAATTCTTTCACACTATTCTCAAAATCAGAGGGCATCTTATTAAAATTACCATAAGAATTATTGTAGCAATTTCCATAATTATTAGAGGAATTACTAGGGAACGGTCTAGAATTAAAGTTTCCTCTATAAGCATTGTTTCCAAAACTATTCCTACCAACAAAATTCACATCCATAGATTCATTATTATTCTCAATCAAAGTAGACAAAGGCATATCATTGGATCAATAGGAGTATTTATAGTAGCAAATAATTTCATAAGTTCATCCATCTTTCCACTCAAAACATTGATTTCTTCTATAGCATGCACTTTTTTACTAGAAGATCTTTCGGTGTGCCATTGAGAATAATTAGCCAAAATATTATCAAGAAGTTTTGTAGCATCTCCTAACGTGATTTCCATAAACGTGCCTCCCCCGGCCGAATCTAAAAGATTTCTAGAAGCAAAGTTCAAACCGGCATAAAAATTATGTATGATCATCCATAAATTCAAACCATGAGTAGGGCAATTGCGAATCATCAATTTCATTCTTTGCCAAGATTGGGCAACATGCTCATGATCAAGTTGTTTAAAATTCATAATATCGTTCCTAAGAGTGACAATCTTAGCGGGAGGAAAATACTTAGAGATAAAAGCATCTTTGCACTTGTTCCAAGAATCAACACTATTTTTAGGCAAAGACGAAAACCAAACTTTAGCACGATCTCTAAGTGAAAATGGAAATAACTTCAATTTAACAATATCATTATCCGTATCTTTCTTCCTTTGCATATCACACAAATCAACAAAGTTGTTTAGATGAGTAGCGGCATCTTCACTAGGAAGGTCGGCGAATTGATCTGTCATAACAAGATTCAGCAAAGCAGTATTGATTTCACAAGACTCAATATCATTAATAGGAGCAATCAGAGTACTAAGGAAATCATTATTATTGGTATTGGAGAAATCACACAATTTGGTATTATCTTGCGCCATGGCAACAAGTAATCCAACACACAAGCAAACAGAAAAAGGCAAGCGAAAAAGAGAGAAGAAGATTGGGAAAGAGAGGGCAAATAAAACGGCAAGGGTGAAGTGGGGGAGAGGGAAACGAGAGGCAAATGGAAAATAATGTAAATGCGATGGAGATGAGTTTGTGATGGGTACTTGGTATGTCTTGACTTGAGCGAAGACCTCCCCGGCAACGGCGCTAGAAATCCTTCTTGCTACGTCTTGAGCTTGCGTTGGTTTTCCTTGTAGAGGAAAGGGTGACGCAGCAATAGTAGCGTAAGTATTTCCCTCAGTTTTTGAGAACCAAGGTATCAATCTAGTAGGAGGCTCCTCAAAAGTCCCACGCACCTACACAAACAAACAAAGAACTCTCAACCAACGCAATAAAGGGGTTGTCAATCCCTTCACGGCCACTTGCGAAAGTGAGATCTGATAGAGATAGTATGATAAGATAAATATATTTTTGGTATTTTATAATATAGATGCAAAAA
This sequence comes from Triticum dicoccoides, assembly GCF_002162155.2. NCBI lineage: Eukaryota > Viridiplantae > Streptophyta > Magnoliopsida > Poales > Poaceae > Triticum > Triticum dicoccoides. The sequence continues at coordinate 308,885,915 of NC_041381.1, forward strand.
GTAAAGATGCAAATAAAAGTAGATTGAAAGCTTAGGGGCCATAGGTTTCACTAGTGGCTTCTCTCAAGATAGCATAAGTATTACGGTGGGTGAACAAATTACTGTCGAGCAATTGATAGAAAAGCGAATAATTATGAGATTATCTAGGCATGATCATGTATATAGGCATCACATCCGCAACAAGTAGACCGACTCCTGCCTGCATCTACTACTATTACTCCACACATCGACCGCTATCCAGCATGCATCTAGAGTATTAAGTTCATAAGAACAGAGTAACGCATTAAGACAGATGACATGATGTAGAGGGATAAACTCATGCAATATGATATAAACCCCATCTTTTTATCCTCGATGGCAACAATACAATACGTGCCTTGCAATCCTTTCTGTCACTGGGTAAGGACACCGCAAGATTGAACCCAAAGCTAAGCACTTCTCCCATGGCAAGAAAGATCAATCTAGTAGGCCAAACCAAACTAAAAATTTGAAGAGACTTGCAAAGATAACTCAATCATACATAAAAGAATTTAGAGAAGATTCAAATATTTCTCATAGATAAACTTGATCATAAACCCACAATTCATCGGATCTCGACAAACACACCGCAAAAAGAGTTTACATCGAGTAGATCTCCACAAGAGAGGGGGAGAACATTGTATTGAGATCCAAAAAGATAGAAGAAGCCATCTAGCTAATAACTATGGACCCAAAGGTCTGTGGTAAACTACTCACAACTCATCGGAGGGGCTATGGTGTTGATGTAGAAGCCCTCCGTGGTCGATTCCCCCTCCGGCGGAGCGCCGGCGAAGGCTCCAAGAGGGGATCTTGCGGATACAGAAGGTTACAGTGGTGGAAATTCTAACACCCACGACGCGGCTATATCTCCCACATGTCGAAGCACGACTTAGAGGCATAACCACATTGTGGTTTTGTCGCAAGAAGGGTCATCTTCACACAATCCCATGTAATGAACAAGACTGGGATAAAGAGTTGGCTTACAATCGCCACTTCACACAATGAACATATAATTCATACATCATTCAAAGCACATACCTAGTCCGACTACAGACGAAGCCAAAACAAAAGAAGATAACCCAACTGCTAGATCCCCAATCGTCCCAACTGGGCTCCACTATTGATCAACAATGAAATGAAACATATCAACGACCAAGATCTTCGTTGAGCTCTCATCTGAGCTCGGTTGCATCACCTGCACTGGTATCATCGGCACCTGCAACTATTGTGATAGTATCTGGTGAGTCACGAGGACTCAGCAATCTCAAAACCCGCGAGATCAAGACTATTTAAGCTTATGGGTAGGAAGTGGTAATGAGGTGGAGTTGCAACAAGCACTAAGCAAATATGGTGGCTAACATTCGCAAGTAAGAGCGAGAAGAGAAGCAACGGAACGGTCGAGAAGCTCGAAGTGATCAAGAAGTGATCCTGAAACTGCTTACGCACAATCATAACACAAAGATCGTGTTCACTTCCCGGACTCCGCCGAAAAGAGACCATCACGGCTACACACGCGGTTGATGCATTTTAATTAAGTCAAGTGTCAAGTTCTCTACAACCGGATATTAACAAATTCCCATCTGCCACATAACCGCGGGCACGGCTTTCGAAAGATAATACCCTGCAGGGGTGTCCCAACTTAGCCCATCACAAGCTCTCACGGTCAACGAAGGATATTCCTTCTCCCAGGAAGACCCGATCAGTCTCGGAATCCCGGTTTACAAGACATTTCGACAATGGTAAAACAAGACCTGCAAAGCTGCCCGACGTGCCGACAAATCCCGATAGGAGTCGCACATATCTCGTTCTCAGGGCACACCGGATGAGCCAGAAGTCGGGTTGGCATAGACCCTGGTTGCCCAGGGGGCACCGAACATCGCTCGATTTGGACCAGCACCCGGAGGAGCACTGTCCCGGGGGGGGGAGGGTAAATAAAGATGACCCTTGAGTCTACAGAACCCAAGGGAAAAAGGCTTAGGTGGAAAATGTTAAAACCAAGGTTGGGCCTTGCTGGAGGAGTTTTATTCAAAGCGAACTATCAAGGGGTCCCATAAATCACCCAACCGCGTAAGGAACGCAAAATCAAGGAACATAACACCGGTATGACAGAAACTAGGGCGGGAAGAGTGGAACAAAACACCAGGCATAAGGCCGAGCCTTCCACCCTTTACCAAGTATATAGATGCATTAATTAAATAAGAGATATTGTGATATCCCAACATAATCATGTATATCATGGAGCAATCTTCAACTTCACCTACAACTAGCAACGCTATAAGAGGGGCTGAGCAAAGCGGTAACATAGCCAAGCAACGGTTTGCTAGGAAGGGTAAAAAGTTAGAGGCTGACATGGCAATATGGGAGGCATGGTAATCAAGTGAAAGGTAGTGCAGCATAGAGATAGAACGAAGCAACTAGCAAGCAAGGATAGAAGTGATATCGAGGGTAATGGTCATCTTTCCTGAAATCCTGCAAGGAAGAAGAACGAGTCCATGAAGAAGACAAACGGACGTAGTCGAACGAATCCTCACAACTCCGGAACGAAACTGAAGCTAACGAGGGAAGCAACCCTAAAAGAAACAAACAACAAAGTAAAAAACCACCACATACACATGGCATGATGCTCAAACAAGTACGATGCATGTCCGGTTTAAAGATGCATGGCATGGCAAAGTGCAACAAACAATACTACAAATTAAGTGGAGCTCAATATGCAACGAGTTGCACATTGACGAAACACCACATCCGAGTTATTTAGTGCACTCTCATTTAGGTACATAATAAATGTTGTTAAACATGGCAAGAGGTGAAGCATAATAAAACTACCTATCTAGGCAAGTTTAAATGAGGCCGGAACAACAAACAACAATTCCGGAAAATCCTCATGTCCATATTTCAAATTTGGTACTGTTCTGCCCTAAACCATATTTTAGAGTTGTTAAACATGAAAAGTAATGCCACCATGTTAAACTATGCATTTTTCCACCCCATTTACATATAAAGTTTATTTATAATGGAGCTACGGTTATTTAGTTATGCAATAAAGCATTTTAACATGGCATTTAAGCAAATTTGATCAATCAGCAGCTTAAACATGTTTAACATGGATAAAAGTAGCATATTATGAAACTAGATGAAAAACTAAGCAATTTTCATATATAAAACATTTTAATCCGATGCACGGTTAATTAGTTATTATATGCATGAACATGGAGGGGTTTTCTGCAAAACTGGTAACTCTGGATTAATAGGTAAATCATTCCGCGGAGAAAAACATGGATAGGGTCGAATCTGGTCGGCCCAAAAGTGCACAGGAGAGGGGGCGGGGGCTGCTCACCCTGGGCCAAGGCCCGTTCGGTGGAGGAGGCCGGGCAGGCCGGCTGCTGGTTGCACGCATCTAGTCGATGCGGTCAACGCGACCATGAAGCAGAGGAGGCATGGGATCGAGGCTGGCGCCGCCTTCTTCACCTGCTCAAAGCAGAGGCGCGGCCACGGCACCGCTGGGGCTTGGTCGTGACGAGAAGCGGAGGACGCAGCGGCGGCCTGGCGTTGCTTGGGACTCCGGCGAAGGGCGATGCGACCGGGAGGTTGGAGGCGCTGGTGACCCGTGGTGGCGATGAGGCACAGGAACGAGCAGATGGCGGCTTGGGTGCGAAGCAGGGCTGCGGGGCGACGTTGCTGACAAGCTGGGGACGCTGGGACCCGAAGCAGAGGAGCGGGCGCTGCTCCAACGGTGAGACGGCGACCCGGCGAGAACCGAGGCAACGCAGGGGCGCGAGCGTCCTCTTCTGTTCGACCTGAAGCAAAGCAGCAATGGTGACAGCTTGCAGGAGGGTTCATGGGGCTCCGGCAGCAGGGAGGCGTGTCCATGGCGAGGCAGGGCGTGGACGACATAGAGACGGCCGGATCCGGGCGGCGAGGAGGCAAACGACGACTGGGCTAGGACGGCACGAGGACGACGCCGACGAGGTCCACGACGACGGCAGACAGCGGAACTTTGCCAGTCTTGGAGGAGACCGAGGCACGGCAGGAGGGGCCTCGCTGGAGCTAGATGGATGGATCGTTGCGGTGGCGTGCTGGACTCGCCGTGGGTCGTGGGGACTTGGTCGCCGGAGCAGCGCCGTGATGAGGCGAAGGCTGACTCCTTTCGGTCCCTGCGAGAAGACGCGGAGGAAGAGAGAGATGAGATGATGGGGATGGAAACAGAGGGAAGAAGGAAAGGGAAAGGGCGAGGGAGTCCTGGCCTGGCGCTCCGGTGGCGTGGAGCTGCGGCCGGAGAGGTTGCCGACGGGGACACGCAGCCATGGTCGAGGCAGCTGCTCGGGCGGACAGGTGGATCGAGGAAGGGGTGTATTTGGTTTGCTGGGGGAGGATCCCGAGAGCAAAGGGATTTGGTCGGGTGGCGGCGGAGGGAATGGAAGGATGGGACAAGGCGCCTAGGATCTAGGGTTGGGAGATTATATATACATCACGTGGATTAGGATAGGGGCTATCTCGACCCTCGGATCGAAATCAGACGGTCTGAGAAAAATAGGCTTAGGAAGTCCAAATAAGAAAACATAGATGTTTTATAGATGTTTGGGGATGATCCGAACCCATTTGTGACGACTGCTCGGGTCGGGTTCGGGAAAGGTTTCGGACGCGCACGCAAGGGGTTCGAGCATTGAGCAAAGAGATTAAGCGGCCAGACAAGAGGGACTCGAAAAACCGGGTTGGTCTCGGAACGGTCAACGAATGCAACGGAGAGAAGCGAGGAGCGGCAACTATGAGCGGATGCAAGTTTTAAGAAAACAATGTCGATGCAATGTGCATGATGCTATGAGATGAAATGCATGACATGAACAAAATGCAAAACAAAAGACAAAAACCCAACCACGGAGGAAATAACATATCACATGGCCGGAAATGGCAAGAGTTGGAGTTACAAGTATGGAAAGTTACATCCGGGGTGTTACAACTCTCCACCACTACAAGAGGATCTCGTCCCGAGATCTAGGATGGCACCGGAGAGAAACGGAAGAGGAAGAGAAGAGGTAAAACTAAGTTGCTTCTTCGACAAAAGAGAGAAACCAAAGAACCTTGAGAGGTTGAAAAGTTGAAAGAACGAACACAACGGAGTTGAACACAATTGAGAGCACTGTGGTAGAAAATAGAAACAAGGAACACCATGTGAACCTTGGAGGTTGCAAAGCTATGAATGACGAGTATAATGGACAAGAAGGAATTAAAACCACTCTGGTTGAAACAAGATGAGAGGGGAAGAATCCGGGCAGCACTCCGATTGAACATGGAAGGAATAGAACATGAACTTGAGAAGATGGGAAGATACTTGATGAAATCAGCAACACACTGCCTCCGGAACTATTGAAAGAATGGCACAATGGGTAAGAAGGATTTCAGACAGCACTCAGATTGAAAAGAGAGGCAAAACTTGATAACATGAAAGAACTTGAATGAGAACACAACACTCCGGTTAAATGGATAAGCAAGAAAATAACATGATCTTGACAAAACGAGATGATGGGTCAACGAGAGCAACCTCACAAAGCCTCCAGAAGAAAGAATAGAAGATGGATCATTGGAATAACAGAATGGAGAAGGAAACGCCAACTTCTGCCACAAATTAGCTTGGAAAGCACCCTTCCAAGAAGGTTATAACGGAGTTGTTGGAAACCAACAACGAAACGAATAAGCTTGTAGTGGGCTTATGGAAAACATCTCAAAATTATGAGGTGACAAACGGCCACTAACGGAAACAATTGCTTGCTTGAGATCAATGAAGAGATGAAAACTGCTTTTGCCGAGAGGATAGGAGAAAACTTGGATCATTGATAAGCACCACAATAGCAACATTCCTTAGGGAAGGCTTTAGGTGAAATATGACACAAGATGACTCCAACAAAGAGATTGATGGATTTAAAATACCTCATTCTTGACAACATGTGAATCATGAAACACGAACTCAAACTGTCAAGAATGACATAACACCACCTCAAATGATAAGGTAGAAAGAATTGCACTTCGGAATACAAGATGAAGAATGCTTGAACGCCTCAAAACAAAACATGTGTTAAACACCATGTTTAATTTTGAGTATAGCTTGGTGGATCTTAACTTGAAGAGAAATCTTGAAGAACAATTGAAGAATGAAAAGAATCCTTGACAAACCACCATGTAGAGCCTCCATGAAGAACTCCGGTAATAAAAGGATGATAAAAAGAAAGAGAAGTTGAAAACACAAGGTGAAGCCTTGCGATGATTTAGAAGGAGCTACGAAATGAGTAAACTTTGAACTCCGGGCAAGAAAGATGAATAACTTGGAACCGAGAATTACTTCCTGATGAACAAACTCCAGAAGAAGGAATTGAATCACCTTGAGGAAATAAGAATAAGAATTATTGTACGCTTATCCTTCATCCAATTAAATTGATGACAAGCAATGGATTTGGCATACTACTTATTCTCGTAGAAAGGATTAAAAGGGATATAGCGTAAACTTGAGAAGGTATTGATGGAACCACCGGTGGGATTTGGAAACAACGAATGAATTGATATGATAACGAAGGAAGTCAAATCTTGAACGAACCACCGAAAGAATTGAAAATGAAAGTAGCAAAGGCAGAATTCACCGAGAAGAATTGGAAAAAGAATGAAGATACTTGAGGGGATTTAGATACAAGAGAACAAGGAGATCACGAACTGATTAGAGGATATTTCAACGATGCACCGGAAGAATTCAAGAACGAGAGCTGAAAGCTGAGAATGAGTAATATTCAAAAATGATGGCCTTTGGATGGTCGAGAAAGGAAGCAACTCTTGAAATGCGTCGGATGGTTGAAAAGAATTCTCACAATCGAAAACAATTATGAGAGGATGGCATCAAGCTTGAACTATGCATCTTTGGAAGAACGGGTAAGGATTTAAGAGGAACTCTTCTTTGGTCTTCAAAAACCGTGAATGACGACGAGAAACACCTCTATGAATTGTTGGGATACTTCGGGAGAATGAAAAACAAAGAGGTTGAGCCAACAATGAAAAATAATTTGAAATCGATCTTGGGAAACATCTGACTGATGAAATTCATTCTTACGTCAAACTTCGAAAAGACTTTGGGAATGGCTTCGAGAATATTAGAAGAGTCAGGTAAGATCCTGGAAAAAGACCCGTGGGTTAGGGCCCACTCAAAAGAAAACACCGTTGAACGATTTTGAATAGATATTGCACTGGTTGAATTAAATGACTTGAATGAGATAATAATCTCCAAATGGCTTGAACAGATTAATAATGGAAAACACGAATCTTCTGAGATATCTTGAGCACTCCAGGACAAATGAATAGAGAGAAGTGAAAGATTAAGAGGTGCATCGGCATGAGAAAGCATTTGACACGAGGAAAGGAATATGATCAACACTGAAAGCTTGAATTGAATCCACTGAGAAGAAAAGAGACGAAGAATAATAAACTTGAAGCTCGTGAGCATCTTCCCGAGGGATCACCGGATCAGAACATTGATTGAAAAGAGTGAAGAGACTTCACATGAATCAATGGATACTTGATTAAAATATATGAGTCCTTGAAGAAAAGGGTGGGAGGGTGGGGAAAAACAAAGACAACTTGGGATGAACGAAACAAACACTATTGAGAAAACATAAAATTGATCTCGCAAATGTTGAAACGATCGGATCCACTTGAAGAGAAGCACGCTGGTTGAAAAAGAATTAACATGACAACCTCGATGATCAAGAAGGATTAGTATTCACGTAGAAATATGAGAACACCGCTTAGGAAAGGTATGGATTCAACACTTGACATCGAAGCAACTCGAATACCACAAATAAAACAAAACATAGGATTTGGCTTGCAGAATAAGCTGGAACAAACATATGATAGAGATTTCGTCCGAAATTTTCATGGTGGGGCCCACACGGGCTCGATCGTACAGCACCATCATGTACAAGGCAGAGAACATGACATACGAAGTGTCCCCGAACCAGCATAGCCAAGGGTTCTTTAAGACACAACGAGACCACTATAAAAATGACCATGGATAGGCGGACCACTAGACATCGAACCCCAATCTCATATCATGCATCTGTCGGAAAAAAACTAGAGCTACTTGAATTCCCACCTATAAAACTCCCGAAACTTTCTGGTTATGCAATCTGGTGTTGGGGATACAGGGGAAGCAATATATATCTCACCCAAAACTAAGAATACCTACATCCAAGTTGTATCCATCCGTCAACACATAACCAAGAAACCTTCGGAAATCGTGTACCTCAACCTTCGAAAAGCATCCGTTATACGAGCTATGGCAATACTCCCGAACTCCCCAGTACTGGGTGGCGTCGAGGTTATCTCACCAACAACTGCATAAAAGAGATTTTCGATGTCGGCAAAACTCAGGTATTCCAGAACTGCAATGATAAAATTATGACGACAACACCTCGGAGCTCAACTCCCCGGGACACTGCCACAACCCCTAAATGTCAGGAGGCACCAAGAACAATGTTCTCGTCATAAGAATATCGGAACGATCCCAAGATACCCGCGTGATCCTAAAAAAATTTAGTGAAATTTGAGGAGAGGAAAGATAAAACATCTACGTCAGGAGACCTCACCAGAGCGATGAAGGGACTGAGGAGTAAAAAGAATCCTACTCTCTGATATATATAATCCTAAGACTCAAAACATTTTTGTTCTAGACTCAACAACGCCAGCGATTCGATCAAGTAGGGGGCTCCTAAGTCGGGGATGGCTCTGATTACCAACTTGTAACACGCACGATGCGGCTATATCTCCCACGTGTCGAAGCACGACTTAGAGGCATAACTGCATTGTGGTTTTGTCGCAAGAAGGGTCATCTTCACACAATCCCATGTAATGAACAAGATTGGGATAAAGAGTTGGCTTACAATCGCTACTTCACACAATGAACATATAATTCATACATCATTCAAAGCACATACATAGTCCGACTACAGACGAAGCCAAAAGAAAAGAAGATAACCCAACTGCTAGATCCCCGATCGTCCCAACTGGGCTCCACTACTGATCAACAATGAAACAAAACATAACAACGACCAAGATCTTTGTTGAGCTCTCATTTGAGCTCGGTTGCATCACTTGCACTGGTATCATCGGCACCTGCAACTGCTGTGACAGTATCTGGTGAGTCACGGGGACACAACAATCTCAAAACCTGCGAGATCAAGACTATTTAAGCTTATGGGTAGGAAGTGGTAATGAGGTGGAGTTGCAGCAAGGACTAAGCAAGTATGGTGGCTAACATACGCAAGTAAGAGCGAGAAGAGAAGCAACGGAACGGTCGGTGATATCCCAACATAATCATGTACATCATGGAGCAATCTTCAACTTCACCTGCAACTAGCAACGCTATAAGAGGGGCTGAGCAAAGCGGTAACATAGCCAAGCAATGGTTTGCTAGGAAGGGTAAAAAGTTAGAGGCTGACATGGCAATATGGGAGGCATGGTAATCAAGTGAAAGGTAGTGCAGCATAGCGATAGAACGAAGCAACTAGCAAGCAAAGATAGAAGTGATATTGAGGGTAATGGTCATCTTGCCTGAAATCCGGCAAGGAAGAAGAACGAGTCCATGAAGAAGACAAACGGACATAGTCGAACGAATCCTCACAACTCCGGAACGAAACCGAAGCTAACGAGGGAAGCAACCAAGAAAGAAACAAACAACAATGTAAACAACCACCACATACACATGGCATGATGCTCAAACAAGTATGATGCATGTCCGGTTTAAAGATGCATGGCATGGCAAAGTGCAACAAACAATACTACAAATTAAGTGGAGCTCAATATGCAACGAGTTGCACATTGACGAAACACCACATCTGAGTTATTTAGTTCGCTCTCGTTTAGGTACATAACAATATTAAATGTTGTTAAACATGGCAAGAGGTGAAGCATAAAAAAACTACCTATCTAGGCAAGTTTAAATGAGGCCGGAACAACAAACAACAACTCCGGAAAATCCTCATGTCCATATTTCAAATTTTGTACTGTTCTTCCCTAAACCATATTTTAGAGTTGTTAAACATGCAAAGTAATGCCACCATGTTAAACTATGCATTTTTTCCACCCCATTTACATATAAAGTTTATTTATAACGGAGCTACAGTTATTTAGTTATGCAATAAAGCATTTTAACATGGCATTTAAGCAAATTTGATCAAACAGCAGCTTAAACATGTTTTAACATGGATAAAACTAGCAGATTATGAAACTAGATGAAAAACTGAGCATTTTTCATATATAAAACATTTTAATCTGATGCACGGTTAATTAGTTATTGTATGCATGAACATGGAGGGGTTTTCTGCAAAACTGGTAACTCTGGATTAATAGGTAAATCGTTCAACGGAGAAAAAACATGGATAGGGCCGAATCTGGTCAGCCCAAAAGTGCAAAGGAGAGGGGGCGGGGACTGCTCACCCTGGTCCAAGGCCCCGGTCGGTGGAGGAGGCCGGGCAGGCCGGCTGCTGGCTGCACGCATCTGGACGATGCGATCAACGCGACCACGAAGCAGAGGAGGCGCTCCTTCTTTGCCTGCTCGAAGTAGAGGCACGGCCACGGCACCGCTGGGGCTTGGTCGTGACGAGAATCGGAGGACGCAACGGCGGCCTGGCATTGCTTGGGACTCCGACGAAGGGCGATGCGACCGGGAGGTTGGAGGCACTAGTGACCCGTGGTGGCGATGAAGCACAGGAACGAGTGGATGGTGGCTTGGGCACGAAGCAGGGCTGCGGGGCGACGCTGCTGACGAGCTGGGGACGCCGGGACCCGAAGTAGAGGAGCAGGCGCTACTCTGGCGGTGAGACGGCGAACCGGCGAGAACCGAGGCGAGGCAGGGGCACGAGCGTCCTCTTCTGTTCGACCTGAAGCAAAGCAGCAACGGCGACAGCTTGCAGGAGGGTTCGTGGGGCTCCGGCAGCAGGGAGGCGCGTCCATGGCGAGGCAGGGGCACGGACGACACGGAGATGGACGGATCCGGGCGGCGAGGAGGCAAACGGTGATTGGGCTAGGACGGCACGAGGACGACGCCGACAAGGTCCACGACCATGGCAGACAGTGGAACTTTCCCAGTCTTGGAGGAGACCAAGGCACGGCAGGAGGGGCCTCGCTGGAGCTAGATGGATGCATCGTTGCGGTTGCGGGCTGGACGCACCGTGGGTCGTGGGGACTTGGTCGCCGGAGCGGCGCGGTGACGAGGCGAAGGCTGACTCCTTTTGGTCCCTGCGAGAAGACACAGAGGAAGAGAGAGATAGGATGATGGGGATGGAAACAGAGGGAAGAAGGAAAGGGAAAGGGTGAGGGAGTCCTGGCCTCGCGCTCCGGTGGCGTGGAGCTGCGGCCGAAGAGGTTGCCGATGGGGACACGCAGCCATGGTCGAGGCAGCTGCTCGGGCGGATGGGTGGATCGAGGAAGGGATGTTTTTGGTTGGCTGGGGGAGGATCCCGAGAGCGAAGGGATTTGGTCGGGTGGCGGCGGAGGGAATGGAAGGATGGGACAAGGCGCCTAGGATCTAGGGTTGGGAGATTATATATACATCACGTGGATTAGGATAGGGGCTATCTCGACCCTCGGATCGAAATCAGGCGGTCCAAGAAAAATTTAGGAAGTCCAAATAAGAAAACGGAGATGTTTTATATATGTTTGGGGATGATCCGAACCCATTTGTGACGACTGCTTGGGTCGGTTTCGGGAAAGGTTTCGGACGTGCACGTGAGGGGTTCGAGCATTGAGCAAAGAGACTAAGCGGCCAGACAAGAGGGACTCAAAAAACCCGGTTGGTCTCGGAACGGTCAGCGAACGCAACGGAGAGAAGCGAGGAGCGGCAACTATGAGCGGATGCAAGTTTTAAGAAAACAATGCCGATGCAATGCGCATGATGCTATGAGATGAAATGCATGACATGAACAAAATGCAAAACAAAAGACAAAAACCCAACCACAGAGGAAATAACATATCACATGGCCGGAAATGGCAAGAGTTAGAGTTACAAATATGGAAAGTTACATCCGGGGCATTACAGAAATTGTTTTTCGTTGGCTCCCTAGATGTTTTCGGGGTACATAGGTATATATAGGAGGAAAAAGTGCGTCGGTGGTCGCCTGTGGGGCCCAGGAGACAGGGGGCGCCCGAGGGGTGGGCACGCCCTCCTATCTCCTGGCCGCCTCGTTTGCTTCTTGACTTGCACTCCAAGTTCTCCGGATCACGTTCGTTCCAAAAATATCGCTCCCGAAGGTTTCATTCCGTTTGGACTCCGTATGATATTCCTTTTCTTCGAAATACTGAATAGGCAAAAAAACAGCAATACGGGCTGGGCCTCCGGTTAGTAGATTAGTCCCAAAAATGATATAAATATGTAAAATAAAGCCCATAAACATCCAAAAGGGGTAATATAATAGCATTGAACAATCAAAAATTATAGATACGTTGGAGACGTATCAGATACCGATGCTTTTCATGGATTTAGCGCTAAATATGCACTTGACTCTGGGATAGTAGCTTCTTTCTGTGAATCTTTTGCTACTCACGTTGATCTCCCTAAGGAGAAGTGGTTTAAATATAATCCTCCCATTGAAGTAAAAGTAGTTGCACCTGTTACAGTTGAAGAAAAGACTATCACTTATAATGATCCTATTGTTCCTACAACTTATGTTGAGAAACCACCTTTCCCTGTTAGGATAAATTATCATGCTAAAGATTTAACCGTGGTTCGTAAAAGTAATACTAGAACATATACACCTCCTAAGCAAATTAAAGTTGAACCTACTATTGCTATTGTTAAAGATCTCTTGGCTGATAATATTGATGGGCATGTTATTTACTTCTGTGAGGAAGCTGCTAACATTGCTAAACCCGATGCTAAGATACATAGACCTGTTGTAGGTATGCATGTTATTTCTGTTAAAATAGGAGATCATTGTTATCATGGCTTATGTGATATGGGTGCTAGTGCTAGTGCAATACCTATTTCCTTATATAATGAAATTATGCATGATATTGCACCCGCTGAAATAGAAGATATTGATGTTACAATTAAGCTTGCCAATAGATATACTATTTCACCAGTTGGGATTGTTAGATATGTTGAAGTCTTGCGTGGGAAAGTTAAAGATCCTGCTGATTTTCTTGTTCTTGGTTCCCCACAAGATAGCTTTTGTCCCATTATATTTGGTAGCCCTTCTTGAATACTGTTTATGCTAGGATTGATTGTAAAAAGAATGTTGTTACTATTGGTCTGGGGGATACGACACATGCGTTTAATTTTGCTAAATTTCGTAGACAGCCCCATGATAAAGAATTGCCTAGTAAGGATGAAATTATTGGTCTTTCTTCTATTGCCGTGCCTCCTACTAATCCATTAGAACAATATTTACTAGACCATGAAAATGGTATGTTTATGAATGAAAGAAGGGAGATAGATGAGGTATTCCTTAAACAGAGTCCTATTCTGAAACACAACTTGCCCGTTGAAATCCTAGGGGATCCTCCTCCACCTAAGGGTGATGTTGTGTTTGAGCTTAAATCTTTACCTGATACTCTTAAATACGCTTATCTTCATGAAAAGAAGATATATCATGTTATTATTAGTGCTAACATTTCAGAGCAGGAAGAGGAGAGATTATTGAAAACTCTGAAGAAGCACCGTGCTGCTATTGGATATACTCTTGATGATCTTAAGGGCATTAGTCCCACTCTATGCCAACACAAAATTAAATTGGACGAAGGCTCCAAACCAATTAGAGATCATCAACGACGGTTAAATCCTAAGATGAAAGAAGTGGTAAGAAACGAGATACTAAAGCTCCTTGAGGCAGGTATAATTTATCCCGTTGCTGATAGTGAGTGGGTAAGTCCTGTCCATTGTGTCCCTAAGAAGGGAGGTATTACTATAGTTCCTAATGATAAAGATGAATTGATCTCGCAAAGAATTATTATAGGTTATAGGATGGTAATTGATTTCCGTAAATTAAATAAAGCTACTAAGAAAGATCATTACCCTTTACCTTTTATTGATCAAATGCTAGAAAGACTATCCAAACATACACATTTCTGCTTTCTAGATTGTTATTCTGGTTTCTCTCAAATACCTGTGTCAACAGACGATCAAGCAAAGACTACTTTTACTTGCCCTTTCGGTACTTTTGCTTATAGACGTATGCCTTTTGGTTTATGTAATGCACCTTCTACCTTTCAAAGATGCATGATGGCTATATTCTCTGACTTTTGTGAAAAGATTTGTGAGGTATTCATGGATGATTTCTCCATTTATGGATCCTCTTTTGATGATTGCTTGAGCAATCTTGATCGAGTTTTGCAGAGATGTGAAGACACTAGTCTCTCTTGAATAGGGAAAAGTGCCACTTTATTGTTAATGAAGGCATTGTCTTGGGGCATAAAATTTCTGAAGGAGGTATTGAAGTTGATAAAGCTAAAGTTGATGCTATTGAAAAGATGTCGTGTCCCAAGGACATTAAAGGTATAAGAAGTTTCCTTCGTCATGCCAGTTTTTATAGGAGGTTTATTAAGGACTTCTCTAAAATCTCTAGGCCTCTCACTAATCTATTACAAAAAGATATTCCTTTTGTCTTCGATGATGATTGTGTAGAAGCATTTGAAATACTTAAGAAAGCTTTGATCACTGCACCTATTGTTCAGCCACCTGATTGGAATTTACCCTTTGCAATTATGTGTGATGCTAGTGATTATGCTGTAGGTGTTGTTCTAGGGCAAAGAGTTGATAAGAAATTAAATGTTATCCAGTATGCTAGTAAAACTCTTGACACTGCCCAGAGAAATTATGCTACCACTGAAAAAGAATTCTTAGCAGTTGTATTTGCACGTGATAAGTTCAGACCTTATATTGTTGATTCTAAGTAACTATTCACACTGATCATGCTACTATTAAATATCTTATGGAAAAGAAAGATGCTAAACCTAGACTTATTAGATGGGTTCTCTTGCTCCAAGAATTTGATTTGCATATTATTGATAGAAAGGGAGCTGAGAACCCTGTTGCGGACAACTTGTCTAGGTTAGAGAATGTTCTTGATGACCCACTACCTATTGATGATAGCTTTCCTGATGAACAATTAGTTGTCATAAATGCTTCTCGTACTGCTCCATGGTATGCTAATTATGCTAATTACATTGTTGCTAAATTTATACCACCTAGTTTCACATACCAGCAAAAGAAAAAGTTCTTTTATGATTTAAGACATTACTTCTAGGATGACCCACATCTTTATAAGGAAGGAGTAGATGGTGTTATTAGACGTTGTGTACCTGAGCATGAACAGGAACAGATCCTACGCAAGTGTCACTCCGAACCATATGGAGGACACCATGCTGGAGATAGAACTGCACATAAGGTATTGCAATCCGGTTTTTATTGGCCTACTCTCTTCAAAGATGCCCGTAAGTTTTTCTTGTCTTGTGATAAATGTCAAAGAACTGGTAATATTAGTAGACGTCAAGAAATGCCTATGAACTATTCTCTTGTTATTGAACCATTTGATGTTTGGGGCTTTGATTATATGGGATCTTTTCCTGCCTCTAATGGATATACACATATTTTAGTTGTTGTTGATTATGTTACTAAGTGGGTAGAAGCTATTCCAACTAGTAGTGTTGATCATAACACCTCTATTAAGATGCTTAAAGAAGTTATTTTTCCGAGGTTTGGAGTCCCTAGATATGTAATGACTTGTAATGCCCCAAGACCGATGCTCCAGATGCCTTCCATGTTTTGCGTGACCGCCATGTGTTTTATTTGTTTGTTGCGTTCGTCATATCATCTTTTGCATTGCATCGGCACTCGTTGCCATCATTGTTTTTAAAACTTGCATTCGCTCATTGTTGCCGTTTCTCCCTTTGCCTTCATCACCTTCCCCTCGGACCGCTTTTCTTCGATGACCATTCTCAGCCCAACCACTCTTGATTGCGACCGTCTAACCCCACTTCGCGCCATACCCAGACCCCTCCCGCGCGTCCGAAACTTCCCCGAACCCGAACAAGCTGTCGTACCATTGGATCCGGATCATCTCCAAACATCTACAAAACATCTCTGTTTTCTCTTTTGGACTCCCTAACCCATTTATTCCGAACCATCCGATTTCGATCGGATGATCCAAACTCATCTCCCCTTTCCTATATATAAATCTCCTTGTCCATTTTTAGACCAAACCCTAAATCCTAGGACATTTGTCCCCCCTAGCCGCTGCCACCTACAGCCTTCCCCCTCCTCGGATCAGCCGCCGCCAGCCACTCACCAAATCCCCCTCGGGATCCATCCACCCAACCAGACCACTGCAGCCATCCACCTGCCCAAATCCTCTCGCAGCATGCCTCCTCCTCCCTCCTCTGCTCGATCCCGAGTGGATCGTGAGCACCAGCGCCTCCCCGCCGCCTGTGCGTCCACGCCACCGGCAACAACAGCAACAACAGGTCATGTCGCCGGCCTCGTCCCGCTCCTTTTCTTACCTGCCTTCTCTTCATATGCTCCCCATGCTCCTCTCTCCCTCAACCTCTCTAATATCTCTCGCCTCTCCCTTCTCTAGCAGGGACCCGACGACATGGACGCTCGCGTCCACAATCTTGCAGCACCCGCCGCCTGGAGCTTCTTCGCCGGAGGCCTTCGCCTCGTCCGCGTCGCCGGCGTCCATCCCCGCCTGTACCTCGTGCCCGAGGAGCCCCATGCCGAGCTCCTCCTCCCTGCCTTCGCCTCGGCCTCGTCCAAGAGACAAGCGAACGCATCAGTCCCGCCGTTGACCGAGCCACTCGTCCACGTGAGGCCTCCTCTGCTCCCGCAAGCGAGCCGCCACTGGATCCCTTCCTCCTCGACTCCAGCAAGCCTCGCCGAAGTCCAAGCCATCACTGTGCCCGCGACCATCTGCTTTGTCTGTTCCTGCATCCTCTTGCTTTGCATTGATCCGCTGGCATCGAGAGGAGATGCCCCGCACCGAGCCGTCCCCGACCTCCATCTTGTCGCCCACGTCGCTGCCTTGCTCCGCCCTCGCTGTCGTCCCGCAAGCGAGCAGCACCAGCAGGTCGCCGCCCCCGCTCCTCCTCCTTCCTGTGTTTTCTCCTTTCCCTGTTGCTCCTCTCTGAATTTTCCCCGCCATGGCTGCCTCTTTGCAGTTCACCGACGTGCCCGATGGGATCAAGCTACCGGAGATCCTGCACCAGCCCTGTCGTTGCCTTCTTCCCCGTTGTTCTAGACCCCGCTGACTCGCGCCGCCGTCCTGCGCCACGCCCATGCGCCGGCGTCCTCTGCATCGAAGCCCTGCTTCGGTTCCAGAGTACGAGCGCCTCCCTTCGATCTTGACCGGCTGGGCCACCTGCTTCGCTTGTTGACCGCGGCCCAACAGCCTTCTCCACCGACCGGGCCTCAGCACAGGGTGAGCAGCCCCTCCAGCCACCCTCATGTCCTGTGCAGCCCGTTAGCAGCTGCGGCCCATATCATGTTTTTTTCCAGTTCGGCGATTTTGCTATTTATCTAGTAAATTACTGTTTTACAGAAAAGACCCTCATGTTCATGCATTTATATCTCTCAAACCATGCATTGGATTAAAATGTTTTAAATATGAAAAATGCTTAGAATTTTATCTAGTTTCGTAATCTGCTACTTTCATCTATGGTTGAAATGTTTAAAATGTTGTTTGTTTAAATTTGCTCAAATGACATGTTAACAATGATTTATTTCATAACTAAATAACCGTAGCTCGGTTTTAAATAAACTTTATATGTAAATGGGGTGGAAAATGCCTTGTTTAACATGGTGCACTTCATTTTGCTGTTTAACATAATTAAAATTGTGTTTAGGGCAGAACAGTACCAAATTCAAAATACGCATATGGGGATTTTCCGGAATTGTTGTTTGTTGTTTCCGGCCTCATTTAAACTTGCCTAGATAGGTAGTTTTCATATACTTCACCCCTTGCCATGTTTAATAACATTTAATATTGTTGGGTACAAAACCGAGAGAGAACTAAATAATTGATGTGGTGTTTCGTCAATATGCAACTCGTTGCATATTGAGCTCCACTTAACTTGTAGTATGGTTTGTTGCACTTTGCCATGCCATGTCTCTTTAAACCGGACATGCATCATGCTTGATTGTGCATCATGCCATGTTTATGTGATGGTTGTTTACCATGTTGTTTGCTTCTTTCCGGGTTGCCTCTCTTGTTAGCTTCGGTTTCATTCCGGAGTTGTGAGGATTCGTTCGACTACATCTGATTGTCTTCTTCATGGACTCGTTCTTCTTCCTTGCGAGATTTCAGGCAAGATGACCGTCACCTTGGATCTCATTACTATCATTGCTATGCTAATTGCTTCATTCTATCGCTATGCTGCGCTACCTATCACTTGTTCTTCAAGCCTCCCTAATTGCCATGTCAGCCTCTAACCTTTTTCACCCTTCCTAGCAAACCGTTGCTTGGCTATGTTACTGCTTTGCTCATCCCCTCTTATAGTGTTGTTAGTTGTAGGTGAGGTTGACGATTGATCCATGGTGGACAGGATTATGTTGGGATATCACAATATCTCTTATTTAATTAATGCATCTATATACTTGGTAAAGGGTGGAAGGCTCGGTCTTATGCCTGGTGCTTTGTTCCACTCTTGCTGCCCTAGTTTCCGTCATACCGGTGTTATGTTCCTTGCTTTGCATTCCTTACGCAGTTGGGTGATTTATAGGACCCCCTCGACAGTTCGCTTTGAATAAAACTCCTCCAGCAAGGCCCAACCTCTGTTTTACCATTTGCCTCACCTAGCCATTTTTCCCTTGGGTTTCCGGAGCCC
>NC_041381.1:308904902-308916413 GCF_002162155.2 Triticum dicoccoides
CTTGAGTGTTGGTCCGAACCAAGCAGCCCGCGGGGCCACCTCAGGGAAACTTGAGGTCTGGTTTTACTCGTAGCTTGACTCATCCGGTGTGCCCTGAGAACGAGGTACGTGCGACTCCTATCGGGATTTGTCGGCACATCGGGTGGTTTTGCTGGTCTTGTTTTACCATTGTCGAAATGTCTTGTAAACCAGGATTCCGAGACTGATCGGGTCTTCTTGGGTGAAGGAATATCCTTCATTGACCATGAGAGCTTGTGATGGGCTAAGTTGGGACACCCCTGCAGGGTATAAACTTTCGAGAGCCGTGCCCGCGGTTATGTGGCAGATGGGAATTTGTTAATGTCCGGTTGTAGATAACTTGACACTTGAATTAATTAAAATGCATCAACCGTGTGTGTAGCCGTGATGGTCTCTTTTCGGCGGAGTCCGGGAAGTGAACACGGTTTTTGGGTTATGTTTGATGTAAGTAGGAGTTCAGGATCACTTCTTGATCATTGCTAGCTTCACGACCGTTCCATTGCTTCTCTTCTCGCTCTTATTTGCATATGTTAGCCACCATATCATGCTTAGTCACTGTTGCAACCTCACCACTTATCCTTTCCATGCCCATTAAGCTTTGCTAGTCTAGATACCCATGGTAATGGGATTGCTGAGTCCTCGTGGCTCACAGATTACTACAACAACAGTTGCAGGTACAGGTTATGCGATGATCATGACGCGAGAGCGATGCTTGCTTGTTTTTTGGAGTTCTTCTTCTGCTTCTTCGATCAGGGGATAGGTTCCAGGTCGGCAGCCTGGGCTAGCAGGGTGGATGTCGTTCGAGTTTCTGTTTGTGTTTCATCCATAGTCGGATGGTGCTCTTATGTATGATGATGTTGTATTCCTGTGGCATTGTATGCCTCTTGTATGTATCCCCATCTATTATGTAATGTTGATGTAATGATATCCACCTTGCAAAAGCGTATCAATATGCGGTTCTATCCTTGGTGGGACCTTCGAGTCTCTTTAGGATAGTATCGCATATTGGGCGTGACAAGTTGGTAAGAGCCTCGATCGACCATAGGAGCCCCCTTGATTGTTGGCCGTTGTTGAGTCTAGAAGAAAACTATTTTGAGTCTTAGGATTATATATATCGGAGAGTAGGATTCTTTTTACTCCTCAGCCCCCTTCGTCGCTCTGGTGAGGACTCTCGACGTAGATGTTTTGTCTTTCCTCTCCTCAAATTTCACTAAAAAAATTAGGATCACGCGGGTATCTTGGGATCGTTCCGATATTCTTGTGACGAGAACATTGTTCTTGGTGCCTCCTGACATTTAGGGGTTGTGGCAGTGTCCTGGGGAGTTGAGCTCCGAGGTGTTGTCGTCACAATTATATCGTTGTAGTTCTGGAATACCTGAGTTTTGCCGACATCGAAAATCTCTTTTATGCAGTTGTTGGTGAGATAACCTCGACGCCACCTAGTACTGGGGAGTTCGGGAGTATTGCCATAGCTCGTATAACGGATGCTTTTCAAAGGTTGAGGTACACGATTTCCGAAGGTTTCTTGGTTATGTGTTGACAGATGGATACAACTGGATGTAGGGATTGTTAGTTTGGGTGAGATATATTGCTTCCCCTGTATCCCCAACACCAGATTGCATAACCAGAAAATTTCGGGAGTTTATAGGTGGGAATTCAAGTAGCTCCTAGAATATCTTTCCGACAGATGCATGATATGAGATTGGGGTTCGACGTCTAGTGGTCCGCATATCCACGGTCGTTTTTACAGTGGTCTCGTTATGTCTTAAAGAGCCCTTGGCTATGCTTGTTTGGGGACACTTCGTATGTCATGTGCACTACCTTGTACATGATGGTGTTGTACGATCGAGCCCGTGTGGGCCCCACCATGAGAACTTCGGACGAAATCTCTATCATATGTTTGTTTCGGCTTATTCTGCAAGCCAAATCCTTTGTTTTATTTTTATTTGTGGTATTTGAGTTGTTTCAATGTCAAGTGTTGATTCCATACCTTTCAAGTGGTGTTCTCATATTTCTATGGGAGTACTAATCCTTTTGATCATCGAGATTGTCATGTCAATTCTTTCCAACCGGTGTGCTTCTCTTCAAGTGGATCCAATCATTTCAACATTTGTGAGATCAATTCTAAGTTTTCTCAACGGTATACGTTTCATCCGTCCCCAAGTTGCCTTTGTTTTCCCGCCCTCCCACCCTTTTTCTTCAAGGACTCATATTTCTTAATCATGTATCCTTTTATTTGTGGGAAGTCTCTTCATTCTTTTCTTTCAATGTTCTTATCCAGTGATTTCCCATGAAGATGCTCAACGGTTTCAAGTTCATCATCCTTCATTGTTGTTTCTTCTCCGGTGGATCCAATTCAAGCTTTCGATATTCATCATACTCCTTTCCTCCTTTCTAATGCTTTCTCATGCCGATCCACCTCTTAATCATTCACTTCTTCCTATTCATTTGTTCTGGAGTGCTGAAGATATCTCACAAGACTTGTGTTTCCATTCTCAATCCGTTCAAGATATTTCGAGGTTATTATCTCATTCAAGCCATTTAATTCAACTGGTGCAACCTCTCTTTAAAATTGTTCAATGGTGATTTATTTTGAGTGGGCCCTAACCCACATGTCTTTTCCCAGGATCTTACCTGACTCTTCTAATTTATCCGGAGCGATTCCCAAAGTCTTTCGAAGTTTGACGTAAGAATGAATTTTCATCAGTCATATTCCTTCTCCAAGATCGCTTTCAAATCATTTTCATCTTTGGCTCAACCTTTCCTCTTTTAATCCTTCCGGAGTGCCTCAACAATTTGGTGGTGTTTCTCCTTGTCATTCTCGGATTTTGAAGACCAAAGAAGAGTTCCTCTTAAATCCTTACCCGTTCTTCCAAAGATGCGTAGTTCAAGTTTGGTGCCATTCTCTAATAATTGTTTTCGATTGTGCAAATTCTTTTCACCCATCCGGAGCATTTCATGAGTTGTTTCCATTTCTTTCCTCTGAAGGCTATCATGTAATAATTCTTCATTCTCAGCGTGTAGCTATCGTTCTCCAAATCTTACCGGTGCATCATTCAAATATCCTCTAATCAGTTCATGATCTCTTCGTTCTCTGTATCTAAATCCCCTTAAGTATCTTCATTCATTTTCCCATTCTTCCTGGTGAATTGTGCCTTTGCTACTTTCATTTTAAATTCTTATGGCGGTTTGTTCAAGATTCCTCTTCCTATGTTCTCATATTAATTTCGTTGTTTCAATCCTGCCGGTGGATTGTTGAAGACCTTCTCAAGTTTACGCTATATCTCTCTTAATCCTTTCAACGAGAATAAGTAGTATGCCTATCCGTTGCTTGTCATCAATTTAAATTGGTGAAGGATACGCATAACGTAATCCTTATTATTGTTTCATCCAAGTGATCTAGTTTCTTCTTTCCAGAGTTATTCATCATGTCACATTTCTCGGTTCGAGATGCTTCATCTTTTCTTTTCCGGAGTTCCAAGTTTTCCGCATTATCGTCGCGAAGCTCCGTCTAAATCATTGTAAGGCTTCACCTTGTGTTTTCTACTTCTCTTTTTTTATCATCCTTTTATTACCGGAGTTCTTCATGGAGGCTCTACATGGTGGTTCGTCAAGGATTCTTTTCATTCCTCAATTGTTCTTCAAGTTTTCTCTCAGAGTTAAGATCCGCCAAGCTATACTCTAAAATAAACATGGTGTTCAACACACATTTTGTTTTGGGGAGTTCAAGTATTCTTCATCTTGCATTCCAAAGTGCAATTCCTACCTTATTTTTTGAGATGGTGTTATATCATTCTTGACAATTTCCATTCATGTTTCGCGATTCACATGTTGTCTAGAATGAGGTATTTTAAATCCATCCACCACTTTGTTGGAGTTATCTTGGTATAGATTTCACCTAAAGCCTTCCCTAAGGAATGTTGCTATTGTGGTGCTTATCAATGATCCAAGCTTTCTCCATATCCTTCTCGGTGAGAAGTTTTTTCATCTTTTTGGTGCTCTCAATCAAAGCAATGGTTTCCATTAGTGGCCGGTGTCACCTCATAGTCTCGAGATGTTTTCCATAAGCCCACTACAAGCTTATTCGTTTCGTTGTGGATTTTCCAACAACCCCGTTGTAACCTTCTTGGAAGAAGTTGGCATTTTCTTCTCCATTCTGTCATTCCAATGATCTATCTTCTATTCTTTCTTCCGGAGGCATTGTGATGTTGCTCTTTTCACTCATCATCTCGAATTGTGAGGATCATGTTCTTTTCGTGCTTATCCAGTTAACCGGAGTGTTGTGTCATCTCTTCAAGTTCTTTTCATCTTATCAAGTTTTCCTTCTTCTTTCAGTTGGAGTGCTGCCCAAATTATATCAATTTTATTCCTTTTCTATCTAGTTTTAACTGGAGTGGTTTCAATATCTATCTTATCACTTAACCTCGTCGTATCCCTTGTTCCTCTTTTTTAACAGAGTGTTTTCAACTTTGCTCATCTTCGTTGTTTTCTTTCTTTCATTTTGCTCAACATCTCAAGGTTCTTTGGTTTCACTCAATTATCAAAGAAGCAACTTAGTTTTTCCTCTTCTCTTCCTCTTCCGTTTCTCTCTGGTGCCATCCTAGATCTCGGGATGAGATCCTCTTGTAGTGGAGAAGTGTTGTAACGCACCAAGACCGACGCTCCAGATGCCTTCCATGTTTTGCGTGACCGCCGTGTGTTTTATTTGTTTGTAGCATTCGTCATATCATCTTTTGCATTGCATCATCACTCGTTGTCGTCATTGTTTTTAAAACTTGCATTCGCTCGTTGTTGCCGTTTCTCCCTTTGCCTTCATCACCTTCCCCTCGGACCACTTTTATTCGATGACCATTCTCAGCCCAACCACTCTTGATTGTGACCGTCTAACCCCACTTCGCGCCATACCCAGACCCCTCCCACGCGTCCGAAACTTCCCCGAACCCGAACCGAGTTGTTGTACCGTTGGATCCGGATCATCTCCAAACATCTACAAAACATCTCTGTTTTCTCTTTCGGACTCCCTAACTCATTTATTCCGAACCTTCCGATTTCGATCGGATGATCCAAACTCATCTCCCCTTTCCTATATATAAATCTCCTTGTCCATTTTTACACCAAACCCTAAATCCTAGGACATTTGTCCCCCCTAGCCACCGCCACCTACAGCCTTCCCCCTCCTCGGATCAGCCGCCGCCACCCACTCACCAAATCCCCCTCGGGATCCATCCACCCAACCAGACCGCTGCAGCCATCCACCTGCCCAAATCCTCTCGCAGCATGCCTCCTCTTCCCTCCTCTGCTTGATCCCGAGTGGATCGTGAGCACCAGCGCCTCCCCGCCGTCTGCGTGTCCACGCCGCCGGCGATAACAGCAACAGCAGGTCATGCCGCCGGCCTCGTCCCGCTCCTTTTCTTCCCTGCCATCTCTTCATATGCTCCCCGTGCTCCTCTCTCCCTCAACCTCTCTAATCTCTCTCGCCTCTCCCTTCTCTAGCAGGGACCCGACGCTATGGACGCTCGCGTCCATGATCTTGCAGCACCCGCCGCCTGGAGCTTCTTCGCCGGAGGCCATCGCCTCGTCCACGTCACCGGCGTCCATCCCCGCCTGTACCTCGTGCCCGAGGAGCCCCATGCCGAGCTCCTCCTCCCTGCCTTCGCTCAGCCTCGTCCAAGAGACAAGCGAATGCATCAGTCCTGCCGTTGACCAAGCCACTCGTCCGCGCGAGGCCTCCTCTGCTCCCGCAAGCGAGCCGCCACTGGATCTCTTCCTCCTCGACTCCAGCAAGCCTCGCCGGAGTCCAATCCGTCACCATGCCCGCGACCATCTGCTTCGTCTGTTCCTGCGTCCTCTTGCTTTGCATCGAGCCACTGGCATTGAGAGGAGATGCCCCGCACCGAGCCGTCCCCGACCTCCATCTCGTCGCTCACGTCGCCGCCTTGCTCCGCCCTCGCTGTCGTCCCGCAGGCAAGCAGCACCAGCAGGTCGCCGCCCCCGCTCCTCCTCCTTCCTGTGTTTTCTCCTTACCCTGTTGCTCCTCTCTGAATTTTCCCCGCCATGGCTGCCTCTTTGCAGTTCACCGACGCGCCCGACGGGATCAAGCTACCGGAGATCCTGCACCAGCCTTGCCGTTGCCTTCTTCCCCGTTGTTCCAGAGCCCGCTGACTCGCGCTGCCGTCCTGCACCACGCCCGTGCGCCGGCGTCCTCTGCATCGAAGCCCTGCTTCAATTGCAGAGTACGAGCGCCTCCCTTCGATCTTGACCGGCTGGGCCACCCGCTTCGCTCGTTTACCGCGGCCCAGCAGCGTTCTCCACCGACCGGGCCTCAGCCCACGGGTGAGCAGCCCCTACAGCCACTCTCCCGTCCTGTGCAGCCCGTTAGCAGATGCGGCCCATATCATGTTTTTTTTTCAGTTCGGCGATTTTGCTATTTATCTAGTAAATTACTGTTTTACAGAAAAGACCCTCATGTTCATGCATTTATATCTCTCAAACCGTGCATCGGATTAAAATGTTTTAAATATGAAAAATGCTTAGAACTTTATCTAGTTTCATAATCTGCTACTTTCATCTATGTTTGAAATGTTTAAAATGTTGTTTGTTTAAATTTGCTCAAATGCCATGTTAAAATGATTTATTTCATAACTAAATAACCGTAGCTCGGTTTTAAATAAACTTTATATGTAAATGGGGTGGAAAAATGCCTAGTTTAACATGGTGCACTTCATTTTGCTGTTTAACATAATTAAAATTGTGTTTAGGGCAGAACAGTACCAAATCCAAAATACGCATATGGGGATTTTCCGGAATTGTTGTTTGTTGTTTCCGGCCTCATTTAAACTTGCCTAGATAGGTAGTTTTCATATGCTTCAACCCTTGCCAAGTTTAATAACATTTAATATTGTTGGGTACAAAACCGAGAGAGAACTAAATAATTGATGTGGTGTTTCGTCAATATGCAACTCATTGCATATTGAGCTCCACTTAACTTGTAGTATTGTTTGTTGCACTTTGCCATGCCATGCCTCTTTAAACCGGACATGCATCATGCTTGATTGTGCATCATGCCATGTTTATGTGATGGTTGTTTACCATGTTGTTTGCTTCTTTCCGGGTTGCCTCTCTCGTTAGCTTAGGTTTTGTTCCGGAGTTGTGAGGATTCGTTCGACTACATCTGATTGTCTTCTTCAAGGACTCGTTCTTCTTCCTTGCGGGATTTCAGGCAAGATGACCGTCACCTTGGATCTCATTACTATCACTGCTATGCTAGTTGCTTCGTTCTATCACTATGCTGTGGTACCTATCACTTGTTCTTCAAGCCTCCCTAATTGCCATGTCAGCCTCTAACCTCTTTCACCCTTCCTAGCAAACCGTTGCTTGGTTATGTTACCGCTTTGCTCATCCCCTCTTATAGCATTGTTAGTTGTAGGTGAAGTTGAAGATTGCTCCATGGTGGACAGGATTATGTTGGGATATCACAATATCTCTTATTTAATTAATGCATCTATATACTTGGTAAAGGGTGGAAGGCCCGGCCTTATGCCTGGTGCTTTGTTCCACTCTTGCCGCCCTAGTTTCTATCATACCAGTGTTGTGTTCCTTGATTTTGCGTTCCTTACACGGTTGGGTGATTTATGGGACCCCCTTGACAGTTCGCTTTGAATAAAACTCCTCCAGCAAGGCCCAACCTTGGTTTTACCATTTGCCTCACCTAGCCCTTTTTCCCTTGGGTTTCCAGAGCCCGAGGGTCATCTTTATTTAACCCCCCCGGGGCCAGTGCTCCTTCGAGTGTTGGTCCGAACCAAGCAGCCTGCGGGGCCACCTCGGGGAAGTTTGAGGTCTGGTTTTACTCGTAGCTTGACTTATCCGGTGTGCCTTGAGAACGAGGTATGTGCGACTCCTATCGGGATTTGTCGGCACATCGGGAGGTTTTGCTGGTCTTGTTTTACCGTTGTCGAAATGTCTTGTAAACCGGGATTCGAAGACTGATCGGGTCTTCCTGGGAGAAGGAATATCCTTCGTTGACCATGAGAGCTTGCGATGGGCTAAGTTGGGACACCCCTGCAGGGTATAAACTTTCGAGAGCCGTGCCCGCGGTTATGTGGCAGATGGGAATTTGTTAATGTCCGGTTGTAGATAACTTGACACTTGACTTAATTAAAATGCATCAACCGTGTGTGTAGCCGTGATGGTCTCTTTTCGGAGGAGTCCGGGAAGTGAACACGGTTTTTGGGTTATGTTTGAGTAAGTAGGAGTTCAGGATCACTTCTTGATCATTGCTAGCTTCACGACCATTCCGTTGCTTCTCTTCTCGCTCTTATTTGCGTATGTTAGCCACCATATCATGCTTAGTCGCTGCTGCAACCTCACCACTTATCCTTTCCATACCCATTAAGCTATGCTAGTCTTGATACCCATGGTAATGGGATTGCTGAGTCCTCGTGGCTCACAGATTACTACAACAACAGTTGCAGGTACAGGTTATGCGATGATCATGACGCGAGAGTGATGCTTGCTTGTTTTTTGGAGTTCTTCTTCTGCTTCTTCGATCAGGGGATAGGTTCCAGGTCGGCAGCCTGGGCTAGCAGGGTGGATGTCGTTTGAGTTTCTATTTGTGTTTCATCCGTAGTCGGATGGTGCTCTTATGTATGATGATGTTGTATTCGTGTGGCATTGTATGACTCTTGTATGTATCCCCATCTATTATGTAATGGTTATGTAATGATATCCACCTTGCAAAAGCGTATCAATATGCGGTTCTATCCTTGGTGGGGCCTTCGAGTCTCTTTAGGATAGTATCGCATATTGGGCGTGACATGACTAATGGTGGTTCACATTTTATTCATGGTGCTTTTCGTAAAATGCTTGCTAAGTATGATGTTAATCATAGAATTGCATCTCCATATCACCCACTGTCTAGTGGTCAAGTAGAATTGAGTAATAGAGAGCTCAAATTAATTTTGCAAAAGACTGTTAATAGATCTAGAAAGAATTGGTTAGAGAAACTTGATGATGCATTATGGGCCTATAGAACTGCATATAAAAATCCTATGGGTATGTCTCCGTATAAGATGGTTTATGGAAAAGCATGTCACTTACCTCTCGAACTTGAACAAAGGCATATTGGGCTATTAAAGAGCTCAACTATGATTTCAAACTTCCCGGTGAGAAGAGGTTATTTGATATTAGCTCACTTGATGAATGGAGGACCCAGGCCTATGAGAATGCCAAGCTGTTTAAAGAAAAAGTTAAAAGATGGCATGACAAAAGGATACAAAAACGTGAGTTTAACGTAGGCGATTATGTGTTGCTATTCAACTCTCGCTTAAGATTTTTTGCAGGAAAACTTCTCTCCAAATGGGAAGGCCCTTACGTTATCGAGGCGGTATATCGTTCCGGTGCCATAAAAATCAACAACTTCAAAGGCACAAGTCCGAGGGTGGTGAACTGTCAAAGAATCAAACATTATATCTCAGGTAATCCTATAAATGTTGAAACTAATATTATTGAAACCATAACCCTGGAGGAATACATAAGGGACACTTTCCAGAACGTTTCTGTAGAGACCAGACCTCAAACAGTCTGATCTCTGTGCATCAGTGTCATCCCTGGATCGATAATGCTGACACGCACAGTACTTGAAGGATTTATAACAGAGTAGCAATCACACACTTATTACATCGAATGTCTCAAAGAGAACTTATTACAAATAATATGGCTTAAGGCCATCTAATAACAATAACAGCGGAAGGCTTGGAAGATAAGCGAGTCCATCAACTCCAACGGCATCACTGAGTATAGAACCACGACCTAAAAGGCACCTTATTCGTCGTCTGAAAAGTCTGCAACATGAACGTTGTAGCCCAAAACGGGTCAGGACATGGAATATGCTGGCAATGTAACACATAGAGGATAATGAAAGAATAATGCAATGCTACATGCATATATGGCTGGTGGAAAGCTCTATGGTTACAGTTTTGCATAAAGCCAATTTTTCCCTACTTCAAAGAAATAACATTTTATTTAACTATCATGGTGGTTGTTAAACATTGAGAAGGGTACTCCAACTCAATCCCAATTAAGCATCATCATTAAACCCAACAAGATTAATTAAGTAACATGATGAGATTCACATGATAATCCAAGTACTAGATACTCAAAACGTCCATAGCCGGGGACACGGCTAACCATGATTAGTTTATACACTCTGCAGAGGTTTGCCCACTTTTCCCCGCATGACTCGATCTCCTCCGCTTGATTTCTCGCACTACATGGTGTTTGAGAAACGGATGACCGAGACACAGTCTTTCAGAAGCATTAACTCTCTACTCCGGGTAGACCGTACCAACCTACATCCCCTACATCTGCTAGTCTACCTCTTCAAGAGCTCACGCAACTTAATCAACTATGCTAGAGCCCATAGTAGCTTGCGGCTGCACATGGAAGTTTCTAGCCTGAATAATCTCATGATCCCTTTGAGCCTGGGTGGCGGTCCATAGGAGAATCACACGGTAGCCCCGGATTTCCAAAAATACAGGCAACACTGGGTTCCCCAGGTGCCTAAATCCACCCAGATGTGAATTTAGGTTGCCACCTTAAGTAAACCATTAATTGAACAATCTCACATCTGTCATTGAAACACGCACCCAATCCACGTCTACTAGCATAGCATGGCAATATAAGCAAACATAGAAATAACTCCCAAAGGTTTGATAATAAACAGGTAATAGGTTCTACCTCATCTACTTCCCAAAACCCACATATTAAATCAGATCCTAATCATGCAATTGTTTGAGGATTGATCTAATGCAATAAAACTGGGTAGTAAAGAGATATGATCAAACTGTTACTTGCCTTGCTGATGATCCGTGAAACCTAGAGATTCGAAGTAGCAAGCGGCGCACTCCGGGTACTCTATCGCAAACAAACAAGCATACAATAAGCACTCATCTAATGCACATGTAAAACTCAAATAAGAGATCTAACCAGAAAGTTCAACTTAAGAACTCCGGTTTGCAAAAAGAACCAAATCAAACGAAGCAACAAAAGTCAAAC
This sequence comes from Triticum dicoccoides, assembly GCF_002162155.2. Taxonomy (NCBI): domain Eukaryota; kingdom Viridiplantae; phylum Streptophyta; class Magnoliopsida; order Poales; family Poaceae; genus Triticum; species Triticum dicoccoides. The sequence goes on from NC_041381.1 coordinate 308,915,973, forward strand.
GGCGAAAGAAACAAGCTTCGTTTACTAATCTGGACCTAAGTCAAATTTTACAGTAGCAAAAACATGTTTGAGTTGGTTAAATGAAAAGAGGGTTTCCAGACGAAACTCTAGGCGTTTGAATCGCCTGATTCCGATAAACGAGCGAAAAGTTATACTAAAACGAAAATCGGATCAGAAATCGCGATAAAAAATAATCGCGGAAAATCCGAGAAAAACAAAAATGGACGAACAGGCTAACGAACGAAACTTCGCTGTCTGCGAAAAAAATTGAAAATCATTCGTTAAAGCGAACGAACGGGCGTTCGCTAAATAACTAAACCAGGATAAAAAAATAAAACCGATCTAAAAAAATAAACCGCGGATCTAAAAAAACATACGGTTATCAGGAGAAAACCGGCGGCGGCGGCAGCTACCTCCGGCAAGTCCGGCGAGGGCGGTGCG
>NC_041381.1:308917141-308926168 GCF_002162155.2 Triticum dicoccoides
GGCGAGGTGCGGCGGGGGCGAGGCGCGGCGTCGGCGGCGGCGGCGGATCCGGCGGCGACGGTGGTGCGGGTCTCGAGGCGGGGCGGGGCAGCGGCTAGGGTTTCGGCCAGGGGCTGGCCGTTGGCCTTTAAAGGCCGCCCGGGCTCAGTGTCCAGGTCGGACACGACCCGGTAAGGCGGTTCCTCTATTTTTTTAAACATTATGCGCAGAAAAACAATTAAAAGAAATACTAAACAGACTCCAAAAATCCCGAAATAAATTTTCCCCGACTTCTAAAATCAAAGCGGTTTAGATGAACATTTATTTGGGGCCTAAATGCAATTTTGAAAAACGTGCATTTTTCCTAAATTCAAATAAAATAGCAATAAACTCCAAAATAAAATCTTATTTGATTTTATTATTAAATCCTCAAGATTTCTTTACTTTGGGAAAGTCATTTTTTCCCTCTCTCATATTTTCTTTATAGAAATAATTGAAGATAAAATAAATAAAATGAAATTATCCTATTTTCAAAATTTGAGAAAACTCAAATATGAAAATAACGAAATCCCCAACTCTCTCCGTGGGTCCTTGAGTTGCGTAGAATTTCTAGGATCGAGCCAAAATGCAATAAATATGATATGCAATAATGATCTATTGTATAACATTCCAAATTGAAAATTTGGGATGTTACAAACCTACCCCCCTTAAGATGAATCTCGCCCTTGAGATTCGGATTGGCTAGAAAATAGGTGAGGGTGGTCCTTCAGCAGATCTTCCTCTCGCTCCCAGGTGGCTTCATCCTCTGTGTGGTGGCTCCAGTGAACTTTGCAAAACTTGATAACCTTGCTGCGGGTGACTCGGCTGGTGTATTCAAGAATCTTGACTGGTTTCTCCTCATAGGTCAAATCACTATCCGGCTGAATCGCTTCCAGTGGCACTGTATCTCTCAGCGGTATGTCGGTCATCTCTGCGTGGCACTTCTTCAACTGGGAAACGTGGAACACGTCGTGAACTCCTGACAATCCCTCAGGCAATTCCAACTTGTAAGGGACTTCTCCCATACGCTCCAAAACTTGGTATGGTCCCACAAAACGTGGCGCTAATTTTCCCTTAACTCCAAAGCGCTTAACTCCTCGAAGTGGAGATACACAAAGATAGACTCTATCTCCGACTTTGTAAACAGTCTCCTTGCGTTTAGAATCTGCATAGCTTTTCTGCCTGGACTGGGCTACCTTGAGCCTATCGCGAATCAACTTCACTTTCTGTTCAGACTCCTTAATTAAATCCGGTCCAAACAACTGGCAGTCTCCAACTTCATCCCACGATAACGGGGTCCTGCACCTCCTTCCGTATAAGGCTTCGAAAGGGGCCATCTTTAAACTGGATTGATAACTGTTGTTGTAGGAGAACTCTGCATATGGCAAATTTTCATCCCAACTAGATCCATAATCTAGCGCACAAGCTCTCAGCATATCCTCCAAAATCTGATTGACTTTCTCGGTCTGTCCATCTATCTGCGGATGAAAAGTTGTACTGAACTCGAGCCTCGTACCCAAAGTTTCGTGCAACTGATTCCAGAACTCTGAGGTAAACTGGGTTCCTCTATTCGATACAATACTCCTCGGAACTCCATGCAAACATACGATCCTGGTCATATATATCTTAGCCAACGTGGCACTGGTGTAGGTGGTCTTCACTGGGATGAAATGAGCTACCTTCGTCAAACGATCGACTACAACCCAAATCGAGTCATAGCCGGAACGAGTCCTGGGCAATCCCGTGATAAAATCCATGCCTAGCTTATCCCACTTCCATTCGGGTATCGGCAATGGTTGTATCAATCCTGCTGGCTTCTGATGCTCTTCCTTCACTCTCTGACATACATCACATACTTCTACATATTCCGCAATATCCTTCTTCATTCCGGTCCACCAGAAAGTGTCCTTCAAGTCCAAATACATCTTGGTATTTCCTGGGTGAATCGAATACGGCGAATCATGGGCCTCCTGTAAAATCAACTTCCTGATCTCCGGGTCATTAGGCACATAAATGTGGTCCTCAAACCATAAGGTATAGTGTTCATCCTCACGAATTCCCTTAGCTTTTCCCTTGCTCATTTTCTCCTTTATCTCGGCAATCTCCTTGTCGGTCTTCTGGGCTTCTCTAATCTTATCCATCAAAGTAGACTGAATCTCCAATGCTGCTACATAGCCTGTCGGAACTATTTCCAAACATAGTTCACGAAGGTCCTCGGCTAACTCTTTTGGTAACTCTCCGGTCATGAGTGTGCTTACATGGCTCTTGCTGCTCAATGCATCGGCTACTATGTTAGCCTTTCTGGGGTGATATTGCAATCTCATATCATAATCCTTGATGAGTTCCAACCATCTCCTTTGCCTGAGATTCAACTCCTTCTGCGTGAAGATGTACTTCAAACTCTTGTGATCCGTGTACACCTCACAATGGTTTCTGATGAGAAAATGTCTCCATGTCTTCACGCGTGCACTACGGCTGCTAACTCCAAATCATGTGTAGAATAGTTCAACTCATGCGGCTTAAGTTGTCGTGAGGCATACGAAACAACTCTTCCTTCCTGCATAAGCACTGCTCCAAGTCCTCGATGAGAAGCGTCGCAATATACTTCATAATCCTTGCGCTGATCCGGCAGAATCACTACTGGTGATGTAACCAAACGTTTCTTCAACTCCTGGAAACTGGCCTCACATTCCTCAGTCCATTTGAACTTGGTGTCTTTCTTCAACAATTCTCTCATGGGCTTCGCAATCTTTGAGAAATTCTCAATGAACCTCCGGTAGTATCCTGCGAGTCCTAGAAAACTCCGGATCTCTCCAATTGTTGTTGGGGCTTCCCAATTTGTTACGGTGACAACTTTGGTGGGGTCTACTGCTATTCCTTCTCCGGATATAACATGTCCGAGGAATCCAACTTCCTTCAACCAAAATTCACACTTGCTGAACTTGGCATATAACTGATGTTCTCTGAGCTTCTCAAGTACCAAACGCAAATGCTCCTTATGCTCCTCTTCATTCTTTGAGTAGACCAAAATATCATCAATGAACACCACGATGAACTTATCCAGAAACTCCATAAACACTTTGTTCATCATGTTCATGAAATAGGCAGGTGCGTTAGTCAGACCAAATGACATAACGGTATACTCGTACAGCCCGTACCTGGTGGTAAAAGCCGTCTTAGGTATATATCCTGCTCTCGAATCTTCAACTGGTGGTATCTTGATCGCAGATCGATCTTGGAAAATACCTTAGCTAATTGCAATCGGTCAAACAAGTCATTGATCATCGGTAGTGGGTACTTATTTTTTGATTGTCACCTCATTCAATCCTCGATAATCAACAACCATACTCAATGATCCATCCTTCTTCTCCACTAGAAGCACTGGCGATCCCCAAGGTGAAGAACTTGGGCGAATATAGCCTTTATCCACTAACTCCTTGATCTGCTTATTAATTTCTTCCAAATCTTTTGCGGGCATCCTGTACGATCTCTTAGATATTGGCCCTTTGCCTGGCAAAAGCTCAATCAAAAACTCAATGTCTCTATCCGGTGGCATGCCTGGCAACTCTTCTGGAAATACATCAGGAAAATCCTTCACCACTGGTACTTCCTCCTATACAACTCCTGATAAGGAATTTACTTGAGTCCTCTTCGGCACATGCCGGGATACATACTTGATCCTTCTTCCTTCTGGCGTGGTAAGCAAAATCGACTTACTGGCGCATTCAATGTTCCATCCATACTTCGATAACCAATCCATGCCTAATATCACATCCAGTCCTTGTGATTCCAGTACTATTAGGTCTGAGGAAACACGTAGTTAGCAATCCTTAATGGTAACTGATCACACCATAGACTAGCCATATACTCTGCTCCTGGCGAGGTTACTAACATGGGTGACCTAAGGTCTTGGGTTGGCAGGTTATACTTATCCTCAAATCCCCTTGATATGTATGAATGCGATGCACCAGTATAAAAAAAGATTGCAGTAAATGACTTAACCAAAAACTTACCTATTACTGCATCTGGCTAGGCTTCAACCTCCTCCACGCTAACGTGGTTCACCTGTCCTTTGTTGAAAGGATTGGGCTTCTTCCCAGAACTTCCATTGCCATTTTCATTCTTCGCTTCAGGACATTCAGTGGCATAATGTCCGGTCTTCTGGCATTTGTAACAGGTGTTGTGGCTCAGATCCCTCTTGGCTGGTGTTGACGGGTTGGTACGGTTCTGTCCGTGGCTTCCTCCATTCCCATTACCATTCTTGGAGCCACTATAGTTGTGCAAACTACCTCCTCCATGGGTATGCTGAAAATGTCCTCCCGAGTTCGGGGTAAAACGAGGCTTCTGCTGAGCTCCAGAATTGTACTTCCCTTGTCCATACTTCCTCTTGCGGCTGTCAATCTGCTGTTGCTTCCCTTCAATCATAAGAGCTCTATCTACCAACTCCTGGTAGTTGTTGAAGGTTGCTACCATCAACTACATGCTCAGCTCATCATTCAGTCCTTCCAGAAACTTCTCCTGCTCAGCTGCATCCGTAGCAACGTCATCTGGGGCATAACGTGCTAGCTTACTAAAATCATCCACATACTGGCCAACCGTATGTCCTCCCTGGCGTAAGTTGCAAAACTCACGCTTCTTCATGGCCATTGCTCCTGCTGAAACATGGGCAGTACGGAAAGCCTGCTGAAACTGATCCCATGTGACAGTGTCGATAGGATAAGTGGCTGTGAAATTCTCCCACCATGATGTTGCGGGTCCATTAAGCTGATGTGCGGCAAAGCGCACCTTCTCCGCATCTGTGCATCCTGTAGTGGTCAAATCCCTTCCCATCTTGCGGAGCCAATCATCTGCAACTATCGGCTCGGTGCTACTGGAGAACACCGGCGGATTCAACCTCAAGAAACGGGCTAAGTGGTCAACAGGTGGTAGTGGTGGTGGGTTGTTGTTGTTGTTGTTCTCCTGTCAACTGGGTGAGCTCCGGTGGGAAAGCAAATCCATTGTCACGTCTCGGAGGCATCTGGGGTTTAGAAAAGATGAGAAAATAGAATAGAATGAGGTCTAGAGAGAAAACACTACCCATATGCACATGAGACAAAAGCAAACAATATCACTTCAATCAATTCAAACAAGGGCATACAACGGTCTAACTATCGCTACAAAAGTGCTCGGGCTATACTATATACATGGGGGAATACTACTACTGTTATGGTGGTCGACTAAAAAAACTGCTCCGATGAAGACTCCATGATATCTCCTCCAGCTTCATCAACATAGTCATCATCACTATCATCTGGGTCCGAGTCGGTGTCGTCGATGATGATGTAATTCTCCGGGCAAGTGCAATCATCATCTTCTCCTCCCGTCACGGGAAATCCCATGAATACTTTTAGCTTCTTCTTCAGATCATCATTCTTCTCTACGAGTGTCGTCATTTCCTCCTCATATCCATCACGCGTAGACTTGAGTTCTTCCTCCAGCTCCGTGATCTTGGTCAATGACTTCTTTAGATCCATCATGCCTGCGCACATCTGGTTCTCCTGGCGTCATATGTGCTGGTTTAACTCCTGGATGAAAGCTGCAATTGATCTATCCTTCCTGGTGCTGATCATCTCCCATTGCTCATCTCGGCGCCCACAAATCTGGTAGATAGTATCCTTGAGATCCTTGTGGTAAACTTCTCCAATGCGTCCCATGGTGATGTGAGCTACCATGCTCTTTCCTAGACTCCAGGTTGGTGCGTCAAAGGAAAACTCTATGGGCTCATTGACTGGCATGAACATTCTTCCTGGAACTTGAACTTGAATCATCCAGCGCTCTTCTTCAGGTAAGGTGGCGATGTAGGTCCCGGTGAAGCTTGGTACTCCAATGTTCAGGTATCTAGTGACTTCCTTCAAGTGGCGTCCAAAGGGTGTATCTTCATCCGGTTGCGTGAACTTGTTCCTTGCATCCGCCATCCTAAAAGAATAGAAAAGATGAGGAGTCAGAAGTGAGAAGAGAGAGTAGTGTTCTAGGGCTTTAGCTTAGTGGTCGTGTCCTACAGTCGGCGTGTGCTCTGATACCATCTTCTAGCGACCAGACCTCAAACAGTCTGATCTCTGTGCATCAGTGTCATCCCTAGATCGGTAATGCTGACATGCACAATACTTGCAGGATTTATAACAGAGTAGCAATCACACACTTATTACATCGAATGTCTCAAAGAGAACTTATTACAAATAATATGGCTTAAGGCCATATAATAACGATAACAGCGGAAGGCTTGGAAGATAAGCGAGTCCATCAACTCCAACGACATCACTGAGTATAGAACCACGACCTAAAAGGCACCTTATTCCTCGTCTGAAAGTCTGCAACATGAACGTTGCAGCCCGAAACGGGTCAGCACATGGAATATGCTGGCAATGTAACATATAGAGGATAATGAAAGAATAATGCTATGCCACATGCATATATGGCTGGTGGAAAGCTCTATGGTTACAGTTCTGCATAAAGCCAATTTTTCCCTACTGCAAAGAAATAACATTTTATTTAACTATCATGGTGGTTGTTAAACAATGAGAAGGGTACTTGATGACCTGCAAGTATACGGGATAGTTGTAGCCTCTTTCGATAAGTAAGAGTGTCGAACCCAACGAGGAGCTAAAGGTATAACAAATACTCTCTCAAGTCCTATTGGCCACTGATACGACTCTACGCACGCTTAACGTTCGCTTTACCTAGAACAAGTATGAAACTAGAAGTACTTTGTAGGTGTTGTTGGAAAGGTTTGCAAGTTAATAAAGAACACGTAAATAAAAAGTAGGGGCTGTTTAGATAAAGAAGCAATAAAGTAAATATAGCGAGTGTGGAAAAGTGGTGGTAGGAGTTGTGAAATTGTCCCTAAGCAATTGACTACGTTACTAAACCGATAATCACTATTGCAATTCTATTTGAGGGAGAGGCATAAGCTAACATAGCATCCCTTACCTGGAATTCTATGCACTTATGATTGGAACTCTAGCAAGCATCCGCAAATACTAAAGATTCATTAAGGTAAAACCCAACCATAGCATTAAAGCATCAAGTCCCCTTTTATTCCACACGCGAACAACCTACTTACTCGGGTTTGTGCTTCTGTCACTCACGGCCCACCATAAGCAAATCATAAACATATTGCAAACCCTACAGCGGGAATCCCTCACGCTTGCGCAACACGGAGGGCACAATAGGACAGCACCAATAATAAAACATGCAACTCAAACCAATCATAGCAATTCATCAATCACCGATAGGACAATGGAAATCTACTCAGACATCATAGGATGGCAACACATCATTGGATAATAATATGAAGCATAAAGCACCATGTTCAAGTAGAGGGTACAGCAGCTTGTGGGAGAGTGGACCACTGGATATAGCTGGGGGAAGGTGATGGAGATGTTGGTGAAGATGATGGAGGTGTTGGTGAAGATCGCGGTGATGATGATGGCCCCCGGCGGCGTTCCGGCACCACCGAAAGCAAGGGGGAGAGCCCCCCTTCTTATTCTTCTTCCTTGACCTCCTCCCTAGATGGGAGAAGGGTTTCCCCTCTGGTCCTTTGCTCCCATGGCTTGGGAGGGGTTAGAGCCCCTCCGAGATTGGATTTATCTCTCTGTTTCTGCGTTCTCAGATTCTACCCCTTCACTGTTTCCTTTATATCTGGAGATCCGTGACTCTGATTGGGGTGAATCTTTCGCACAGATCTTTCTCATAAAATTATCTTTCTTGCGCCAAAAGAAGAGCATCAACCGCCTTACGGGTGGCCCACGAGAGCCCAGGCCGCGCCCAGGGGGAGAGCGCACCCCCCTGTCTCGTGGCCACCCCGAACACCGTTTCGCGTTGATTTTACTTCCCAAAAATCATAAATATTCCAAAAAAAATCTCCGTCCGTTTTTATCCCGTTTGGACTCCGTTTGATATTGGGTTTCTGCGAAACAAAAAACATGCAACAGACAGGAACTGACACTGGGCACTGGATCAATATGTTAGTCCCAAAAAATAGTATAAAAAGTTGCCAAAAGTATATAAAAGTTGTAGAATATTGGCATGGAACAATCAAAAATTATAGATACGATGGAGACGTATCAGCATCCCCAAGCTTAATTCCTGCTCGTCCTCGAGTAGGTAAATGATAAAAAGATAATTTTTGATGTGGAATGCTACCTAAAATAATCTTGATCATATGTCTAATCATGGCATGAATATTAAGACACGAGTGATTCAAAGCAATAGTCTATCATTTGACATAAAAACAATAATACTTCGAGCGTACCAATAAAGCAATCGTGTCTTTTCAAAACAATAAGGCCAAAGCAAGCTTATCCCTACAAAATCATACACTTTGGCCATGCTTCATTTTGGTCACACAAAATGCCCCCATCATGCACAACCCCGATGACAAGCCGAGCAATTGGTTCATACTTTTAACGTGCTTCAGCTTTTTCAACCCTCATGCAATACATGAGCGCAAGCCATGGATATAGAACTATAGGTGGAATAGAATATAATGATGGAGGTTATGTGGAGAAGACAAAAAAGGATAAAGTCTCACATCGACGCGGCTAATCAACAAGCTATGGAGATGCCCATCAATTGATGTCAATGCGAGGAGTAGGGATTGCCATGCAACGGATGCACTAAGAGCTATAAGTGTATGAAAGCTCAACAAAAGGAACTAAGTGGGTGTGCATCCAACTTGCTTGCTCATGAAGACCTAGGGCATTTGAGGAAGCCCATCGTTGGAATATACAAGCCAAGTTCTATAATGAAAATTCCCACTAGTATATGAAAGTGACAACATAGGAGACAATCTATATGAAGAACATGGTGCTACTTTGAAGCACAAGATATGAGACTCACTACATGAAGAACATGGTGCTACTTTGAAGCACAAGTGTGGAAAAAGAGATAGTAACATTCCCCTTTTTATTTATTTTCTTTTTTTTCTTTTTTTTCTTTGGCCTTTCTTTTTTTCTTTTTAGCCTTTCTTTT
>NC_041381.1:308926398-308987229 GCF_002162155.2 Triticum dicoccoides
TTACTTACAACTCGATATTACAACTCGATACTGGAACAAAGATATGACTCTATATGAATGCTTCCGGCGGTGTACCGGGATGTGCAATGATCTAGCGTAGCAATGACATCAATGAAAACATCATGCTAGCTATCTTACGATCATGCAAAGTAATATGACAATGAATGCTCAAGTCATGAATATGATGATGATGGAAGTTGCATGGCAATATATCTCGGAATGGCTATGGAAATGCCATGATAGGTAGGTATGGTGGCTGTTTTGAGGAAGATATAGTGAGGCTTATGTGTGATAGAGCGTATCGTATCACGGGGTTTGGATGCACCGGCAAAGTTTGCACCAACTCTCGAGGTGAGAAAGGGTAATGCACGGTACCGAAGAGGCTAGCAATGATGGAAAGGTAAAAGTGCGTATAATACATGGACTCACATTAGTCATAAAGAACTCATATACTTATTGCAAAAGTTTATTAGCCCTCGAAGCAAAGTACTACTACGCATGCCCCTAGGGGGATAGATTGGTAGGAAAAGACCATCGCTCGTCCCCGACCGCCACTCATAAGGAAGACAATCAAAGAAACACCCCATGCTTCAAATTTGTCACACAACGGTTACCATACGTGCATGCTACGGGACTTGCAAACCTCAACACAAGTGTCTCTACAATCCACAACCACCCACTAGCATGATTCTAATATCACCACATTTATATCGCAAAACTATTGCAAGGAATCAAACATATCATATTCAGCGATCTACAAGTTTATGTAGGATTTTATGACTAACCATTTGAATGACCAATTCTTGTCATCTCTCTAAATAGATATAAGTGAAGCAAGAGAGTTTAATTCTTCCTACAAAAGATATTCCCACACTCTAAAAAATATAAGTGAAGCAAAAGAGCATTCTACAAATGGCGGTTTTCTATGTGAAGAGAAACAGGCAATCCAGACTTCAAAAGATATAAGTGAAGCACGTGAAGCATTCTATAAAGCCATACTCAAAAAATTTAAGTGAAGTGCAATGAGCATTATATAAATCAATCAAGGTCTATCTCATACCAGCATGGTGCATAAAAGGAAAGTGAAAACTGAATGCAAAAGACGCTCCAAGACTTGCACATATCGCATGAACGAAACAAATACGAAAACATACCGATACTTGTTGAAGAAAGAGGGGATGCCTTCCGGGGCATCCCCAAGCTTAGACACTTGAGTCTCCTTGAATATTTACTTGGGGTTCCTTGGGAATCCCCAAGCTTGAGCTCTTGCCTCTCTTCCTTTTCCTCATATCGATACATCCTCGATTAGACACTTCATCCACACAAAACTTCAACAGAAAACTCGGTAAGATCCATTAGTATAATAAAGCAAATCACTACTCTAAGTACTGTTGCAAACTAATTCATATTTTGTTTTTGCATTGTGTCTACTGTAACATAACTTTTTAATGGCTTAATCCACTAATATAAATTGATAGATTCATCAAAACAAGCAAACTATGCATCAAAAACAGAATCTGTCAAAAACAGAACAGTCTGTAGAAATCTGAAGATCCACCATACTTCTGGTACCCCAAAAATTCTACCAAAATTATGAAAAATAAAAAAGTTGTATAGCAAGAGATTGCAGAAGGAATCAGAACCAATTGACGTTCCAGTTAAAAATGTAAAATCGCGCACTACAGCCAAAGTTTTTGTCCTGCACCGTACAAACCAACAAGCATTGTAAACATCCTAAAGGCAAACCTTGGCACATTATTTTTATAATACAATGGAATTGTACAAGGGGATAATTATTTTTGATGAAAAGTTTCTGTAATCAAGATTCACAAAGTTTCCGTGAGCATGAACAAAGTTCAAGGCTAGCTCCCACTTCAACAATGCTTGTCTTTCTCACTTTCACTTTCCTTTTTGAAAAGTTTTAGGTTTCCCTCTTTATTTTTTTGTTTTTAAACTATGTGAAAGAACTCAACAGAAATAAATGACTCTCTAAAACTTCTGGGTTGTCTCCTTGGCAGCGCTTTCTTTAAAGCCATTAAGCTAGGCATTTAGTGCTCAAGTAATGAATCCACCCGGATCCCAAGGTATATCAAAGCCAATTTTAATTAACAATGATTTGTAATTTAGTAGTGAGAACAAAGTAACATATATCATGCAACAACGAAGTCTAACTCTCTTCCTATGCATCGGCATGTCATAAAAGAACAATTCATGCACACCAAGTAAAGGCCAATGCATAGTATAAGCAGTTTCTTGCAATTTCATCGTGTGGGAAACATAGAGAGGTGGAGATATAGTTCCTCTCTCATAATAATTGCAAGTAGGATCAGCAAGCACATGCATATTACATTCATCAAAATCATCATGTGCAATGGTAAAAGGCAACACATCAATATAATCCTTAATAAGCACAAACTTCTCTGATATAGTGTAGTTTGGAGAATTCAAAAAGATAAAAGGACTATCATGCGTGGGTGCAATAGCAACAATTTCATGTTTAACATAAGGAACTATAGCAAGTTCATCTCCATAAGCATAATTCATATAGGCATCTTGGCCACAAGTATAGCAAGCATCATCAAAAAGGGATATTTCAAACAAATTCAAGGGATCATAGCAATCATCCTTCGGTGAGCACGAAGGGGAATTAAATAATGTATGAGTTGGAGGGTTACTCTCATTGGAAGGTGGTCACGGGTAGCTAATCCGCTCTTCCTCCTTTTGTTCTTTGCTCTCCTCATCATCTTTTTCATCCATTGAGCTCATTGTTTCATCAATTTCTTCTTCCATAGCTTCCTGCAAAATATTAGTCTCTTCTTGGACAGCGGAGAATTTCTTCATAAATGCATTAATATAGTAATTGTATTCATAATTTGCATAGCAATATCTAAGTATAGCAAGATTTTCAGGCCTATAACCATCATCATCAAAAGCTTCATACTTTTCAAACAAAGCTTCAATTTCATAAGCAGCCTTAAAAGCAACAAATTCTTCTATTTGTTCCACATCATAGTAATCATATATACCATTAGCATAAGAAGCTAAGGTTTCATTATCATTAAATTTGCATGAAAAGGGAAGGTGTGGAGCCTCCATCCTAGAGCAACAAGTAATATCATATCTCAAGCATAGATTCCAGGCATACCAATGCAACATAATAAATTCATCCCATAATAGTTTCCCTTTTTGTGTCGAGCGATAATCCCTAAAGTATTCACGTTGATCCAACGTGCTCCCATTATAAAGTTGAATGGGGTTTTCTCAGGATTATCAAAGTAGTACACAATATCTTTCGCATAATGAGAATCGAGGGTTTTAGGAGTAACCCCAACCTCATGAGTAGCAAGTACAGCTAATTTTTTTGGTATTTTGCATTCCATATCCATAACTAAAGATAGAACAACTTAGAACAGCAAATAAAAATTACTTAGTGATAAAGCAAACAAGCACACACGAGAATATTCACTCCACGCTATGACTCCCGGGCAACGGCGCCAGAAAATGGTCTTGATGACCCGCAAGTATATGGGGTAGTTGTAGCCTCTTTCGATAAGTAAGAGTGTCGAACCCAATGAGGAGCTAAAGGTAGAACAAATACTCTCTCAAGTCCTATCGGCCACTGATACGACCCTACGCATGCTTAACATTTGCTTTACCTAGAACAAGTATGAAACTAGAAGTACTTTGTAGGTGTTGTTGGAAAGGTTTGCAAGATAATAAAGAACACGTAAATAAAAAGTAGGGGCTGTTTAGATGAAGAAGCAATAAAGTAAATATAGCGAGTGTGGAAAAGTGGTGGTAGGAGTTGTGAAATTGTCCCTAAGCAATTGACTACGTTACTAGACCGATAATCACTATTGCAATTCTATTTGAGGGAGAGGCATAAGCTAACATATCATCCCTTACTTGGAATTATATGCAATTATGATTGGAACTCTAGCAAGCATCCGCAACTACTAAAGATTCATTAAGGTAAAACCCAACCATAGCATTAAAGCATCAAGTCCCCTTTTATCCCATACGCAAACAACCTACTTACTTGGGTCTGTGCTTCTGTCACTCACGCCACCCACCATAAGCAAATCATAAACATATTGCAAACCCTACAGCGGGAATCCCTCACGCTTGCGCGACACGGAGGGCACAATAGCACAGCACCAATAATAAAACATGCAACTCAAACCAATCATCGCAATTCATCAATCACCGATAGGACAATGGAAATCTACTAAGACATCCTAGGATGGCAACACATCATTGGATAATAATATGAAGCATAAAGCACCATGTTCAAGTAGAGGGTACAGCGGGTTGCGGGAGAGTGGACCGCTGGATATTGATGGGGGAAGGTGATGGAGATGTTGGTGAAGATGATGGAGGTGTTGGTGAAGATCGCGGTGATGATGATGGCCCCCGGCGACGTTCCGGCGCCACCGGAAGCAAGGGGGAGAGAGCCCCCCTTCTTCTTCTTCTTCCTTGACCTCCTCCCTAGATGGGAGAAGAGTTTCCCCTCTGGTCCTTGGCTCCCATGGCTTGGGAGGGGCGAGAGCCCCTCCGAGATTGGATCTATCTCTCTGTTTCTGCATTCTCAGATTCTACCCCTTCATCATTTCCTTTATATCTGGAGATCCGTAACTCCGATTGGGGTGAATATTTCGCCCAGATCTTTCTCATAAAATTATCTTTCTTGCACCAAAAGAAGAGCGTCAACCACCTCACGGTGGCCCACGAGAGCCCAGGCCGCGCCCAGGGGGGAGGGCGCGCCCCCTGTCTCGTGGCCACCCCGGACACCGTTTCGCGTTGATTTTACTTCCCAAAAATCATAAATATTCGAAAAAAATCTCCGTCCGTTTTTATCCCGTTTGGACTCCGTTTGATATTGGGTTTCTGCGAAACAAAAAACATGCAACAGACAGGAACTGGCACTGGGCACTGGATCAATATGTTAGTCCCAAAAAATAGTATAAAAAGTTGTCAAAAGTATATAAAAGTTGTAGAATATTGGCATGGAACAATCAAAAATTATAGATACGACGGAGACGTATCAGTACTCCAACTCAATCCCAATTAAGCATCATCATTAAACCCAACAAGATTAATTAAGTAACATGATGGGATTCACATGATAATCCAAGTACTAGATACTCAAAACGTCCATAACCGGGGACACGGCTAACCATGATTAGTTTATACACTCTGTAGAGGTTTGCGCACTTTTCCCCGCAAGACTCGATCTCCTCCGCTTGATTTCTCGCACTACATGGTGTTTGAGAAACGGATGACCGAGACACAGTCTTTCAGAAGCATTAACTCTCTACTCCGGGTAGACCGTACATCCCCTACATCTGCTAGTCTACCTCTTCAAAAGCTCACACAACTTAATCAACTATGCTAGAGCCCATAGTAGCTTGCGGCTGCACACGGAAGTTTCTAGCATGAATAATCTCATGATCCCTTTGAGCCTGGGTGGCGGTCCATCAGAGAATCACACGGTACCCCGGGATTTCCAAAAATAAGCAACACTGGGTTCCCCAGGTGCCTCAATCCACCCAGATGTGAATTTAGGTTGCCACCTTAAGTAAACCATTAATTGAACAATCTCACATCTGTCATGGAAACACTCACCCAATCCACGTCTACTAGCATAGCATGGCAATATAAGCAAACGTAGAAATAACTCCCAAAGGTTTGATAATAAACAGGTAATAGGTTCTACCTCATCTACTTCCCAAAACCCACATATTAAATCAGATCCTAATCATGCAATTGTTTGAGGATTGATATAATGCAATAAAACTGGGTAGTAAAGAGGTATGATCAAAGTGTTACTTGCCTTGCTGATGATCCGTGAAACCTAGAGATTCGAAGTAGCAAGCTGTGCACTCCGGGTACTCTATCGCAAACAAACAAGCATACAATAAGCACTCATTTAATGCACAGGTAAAACTCAAATAAGAGATCTAACAAGAAAGTTCAACTTAAGAACTCTGGTTTGCAAAAAGAATCAAATCAAACTAAGCAACGAAAGTCAAACGGCGAAAGAAACAAGCTTCATTTACTAATCTGGACCTAAGTCAAATTTTACAGTAGCAAAAAACATGTTTGAGTTGGTTAAACGGAAAGAGGGTTTCGAGACAAAACTCTAGGCATTTGAATCGCCTCATTCCGATAAACGAGCGAAAAGTTATACAAAAACAAAAATTGGATCAGAAATCGCGATCAAAAATAATCACGGAAAATCCGAGAAACAAAAAAACGGACGAACAGGCTAACGAACGAACGTTCGCTGTCTGCGAAAAAAATGAAAATTGTTCATTAAAATGAACGAACGAACGGGCGTTCGCTAAATAACTAAACCGGGATAAAAAATAAAACCGATCAAAAAAATAAACGCAGATCTAAAAAAACGTACGGTTTTCCGAGGAAAACCGGCGGCGGCGGCGGCTACCTCCGGCAAGTCCGGCGAGGGCGGCGGCGGTGGCGGGCGGCTCCAGCGAGGCAGCGGGTCGGTGGCGGGGCGGCGGGGCGGCGAGGTGCGGCGGCGGCGACGATGACGCGGGTCTCGAGGCGGGGCGGGGCGGCTGCTAGGGTTTCGGCCCGGGGCGGGCTGTTGGCCTTTAAAGGCCGCCCGGGGTCAGTGTCCAGGTCGGACACGGCCCGGTAAGGCGGTTCCTCTTTTTTTTAAAACATTACGCGCAGAAAAACAATTAAAAGAAATACTAAACGGACTCGAAAAACCCCGAAGTAAATTTTTCCCAACTTCTAAAATCAAGCCGGTTTAGATGAACATTTATTTGGGGCCTAAATGCAATTTTGAAAACGCGCATTTTTCCTAAATTCAAATAAAATAGCAATAAACTCCAAAATAAAATCTTATTTGATTTTATTATTAAATCCTCAAGATTTCTTTATTTTGGGAAAGTCATTTTATTCCCTCTCTCATATTTTCTTTATAGAAATAATTGAAGATAAAATAAATAAAATCAAATGATCCTATTTTCAAATTTTGAGAAAACTCAAATATGAAAATAACGAAATCCCCAACTCTCTCCGTGGGTCCTTGAGTTGCGTAGAATTTCTAGGATCGAGCCAAAATGCAATAAATATGATATGCCATAATGATTTATTGTATAACATTCCAAATTGAAAATTTGGGATGTTAAAGTTTCAGACTCCAAAAAGGAATAGGTATGTGGTACGGTAAGTAAACCGACTCCAAAACAATTCTAATAGCAATTTTCCTCCATTTTGGAATATTTAAGAAAATAGGAAAATAAGAAGTAGTCCGGGAAGGACACGAGGCCTCCACGAGGGTGGAGGGCGCGCCCACCCCTACTGGGCGCGCCCCCTGCCTCGTGGGCACCTTGTGTGCTCTCCAGTCTCCGTTTTCTTGCACGATACTTCTTTTGGTCAGTAAAAATTCATTATATAATCTCCCAAAGGTTTTGACCACCGTATCACGCAAATATGCTCTGTTTTCGTTTCGAGCTATGTTTCTGACAGATCTAGAGCACCATGACGTCTCCAAGCGCTCCCAAGGACAAGTTTTTTGAGAGGGTCATCAACCCCTATCACACGGAGGTGCTGCAGCACCCTCAAACCATTGAGATGTGGGAGGGTGTGCTGCACATCCGCGATGTGGAGGGACCAAGGCGTACCAGAAGCGTGGAGACAAAGCTCGAAGCTATGGAACAACAAGTTTTCAAGTGCCAAGGGATGGTGGAGCATGGACTTAACGCCAACCATATGATGATCGCGGAGTTCACCAACAACCACAAGCTGGACGCCAAGAACATTGGGGAGACCATCTTCAAGCTTCATGAGAAAATCGAGCACCTCCAAGCCCAGATCTATGACCTGCAAAAACCAAAACTATGAGTATGAATATAGATTCAAGAGGATGAGTTTGGCTGCAGATTTGAGGATCCCGGAGACTCGATCATCCTTCTATGATGGTGACTCGATCATCTTCAAGCTTCATTTTATCCTTTGGCAAGCACCTCGTGTTGGAAAGATCCTGATATATATATATATATATATATATATATATATATATATATATATATATATATATATCCAGTTGGATGTAAGTTAGCATGAAATATTATTGTTGACATTACCTTTGAGGTAAATCGTTGGGAGGAAACACTATAAGCCCCTATCTTTCTTTGTGTCCGATTAAAACTCCAAAACTGTAAGTATTGCGTGAGTGTTAGCAATTGTAGAAGACTATATGATAGATGAGTATGTGGACTTGCTGAAAAGCTCTATTCTTTACTATTTCCGATGTTATGATAAATTGCAATTGCTTCAATGACTGAGATTATCGTTTGTTAGTTCCCAATGAAGTTTATGATTCATACTTGACATTGTGAATATATTGTTACTTGAGCATAAGGAATCACATGACAAAATCTATATATGTTGCTGTTATAAGAATGATCATGATGCCCTCATGTCCGTATTTTATTTTTATCGACACCTCTATCTCTAAACATGTGGACATAATTTTTGATATTGGCTTCCACTTGAGGACAAGTGAGGTCTAAGCTTGGGGGAGTTGATACGTCCATTTTGCAACATGCTTTTATATCGATATTTATTGCATTATGGGCTGTTATTACACGTTGTGTCACAATACTTGTGGCTATTCTCTCTTATTTTACAAGGTTTAACATAAGGAGGGAGAATGCCGGCAGCTGGGATTCTGAGCTGGAAAAGGAGCAAATATTGGAAACCTATTCTGCACAGCTCCAAAAGTCCTGAAACTCCACGAAAGTCATTTTTGGAAGTAATAAGAATTATTGAGCGAAAGAAGTACCAGAGGGGGCCCACACCCTGGCCACGAGGGTGGGGGCGCGCCCACTCCTACTGGGCGCCCCCCTGCCTCGTGGGCCCCCTAGTGGCCCTCCGGTGCCCATCTTCTGTTATATGAAGTCTTTTACCCTGGAAAAAATCATAACCAAGCTTACGAGACGAAACTCCGCCACCACGAGGCGGAACCTTGGCGGAACCAATCTAGGGCTCCGGCGGAGCTGTTCTGCCGGGGAAACTTCCCTTCGGGAGGGGGAAATCATCACCAACGATCCTCTCATAGGCAGGGGGTCAATCTCCATCAACATCTTCACCAGCACCATCTCCTCTCAAGCCCTAGTTCATCTCTTGTATCCCACCTTTGTACCAAAACCTCAGATTGGTACCTGTGGGTTGCTAGTAGTGTTGATTACTCCTTGTAGTTGATGCTAGTTGGTTTATTTGGTGGAAGATCATATGTTCAGATCCTTAATGCATATTAATACTCCTCTGATCATGAACATGAATATGCTTTGTGAGTAGTTACATTTGTTCCTGAGGACATGGGTGAAGTCTTGCTATTAGTAGTCATGTGAATTTGGTATCCGTTCGATATTTTGATGAAATGTATGTTGTCTCTCTTCTAGTGGTGTTATGTGAACGTCGACTACATGACACTTCACCATTATTTGGGCCTATAGGAAGGCATTGGGAAGTAATAAGTAGATGATGGGTTGCTAGAGTGACATAAGCTTAAACCCTAGTTTATGTGTTGCTTCGTAAGGGGCTGATTTGGATCCACTAGTTTCATGCTATGGTTAGGTTTACCTTAATACTTCTTTTGTAGTTGCGGATGATTGCAATAGGGGTTAATCATAAGTGGGATGCTTGTCCAAGAAAGGACAGTACCCAAGCACCGGTCCACCCACATATCAAATTATCAAAGTAACGAATGTGAATCATATGAGCGTGATGAAAACTAGCATGACGATAATTCCCATGTGTCCTCAAGAGCGCTTTTCTCATTATAAGAAAATTTCCAGGCTTGTCCTTTGCTACAAAAAGGATTGGGCCACCTTGCTGCACTTTATTTACTTTCATTGCTTGTTACCCATTACAAATTATCTTATCACAAAACTATCTGTTACCTACAATTTCAGTGCTTGCAGAGAATACCTTACTGAAAACCGCTTATCATGTCCTTCTGCTCCTCGTTGGGTTTGACACTCTTACTTATTGAAAGGACTACTATAGATCCCCTATACTTGTGGGTCATCAAGACTCTTTTATGGCGTCGTTGTTGGGGAGTGAAGCGCCTTTGGTGAGTGGAACTTGGTAAGGAAGCATTTATATAGTGTGCTGAAATTTTCTGTCACTTGTTACTATGGAAACTAATCCTTTGAGGAGCTTGTTCGAGGCATCTTTGCCCCGACCAGTAGATCAAAGAGTTGCTCCTCAACCTACTGAAACTACTGTAAATGTTTACTTTGAGATTCCTTTGGGTATGATAGAGAAACTGCTAGCTAATCCCTTTGAAGGAGATGGAGCATTGCATCCCGATTTGCACCTTATCTATGTGGATGAAGTTTGTGGATTATTTAAGCATGCAGGTATGCCCGATGATGTTGTTAAGAGGAAGGTCTTCCCTTTATCTTTGAAGAGAGATGCATTGACATGGTACAGGATATGTTATGATACGGGATCTTGGGACTATAAATGATTGAAATTGGAATTTCACCAGAAGTTCTATCATATGCATCTTGTTCATCGTGATCATAATTACATATATAATTTCTGGCCCCGCGAAGGAGAAAGTATCGCTCAAGCTTGGGGGAGGCCTAAGTCAATGTTATATTCATGCCCCAATCATGAGCTCTCAAGAGAAATGATTATTCAAAAAATTTATGCTCGGGTTTATCTCAATGATCGCACCATGCTCGATACTTCCGGTGCTGGTTCTTATATGCTGAAGACTATTGAATTCAAGTGGGACTTATTGGAAAGAATTAAAAGCAACTCTGAAGATTGGGGTTCCGACTATGGTAAGGAGTTAGGTATGACACCTAAGTTTGATTGTGTTAAATCTTTTATGGATGCCGATGCTTTTCTTGGATTTAGCGCTAAATATGGACTTGAGTCTGAGATAGTAGCTTCTTTCTGTGAATCTTTTGCTACTCACGTTGATCTCCCTAAGGAGAAGTGGTTTAAATATAATCCTCCCATTGAAGTAAAAGTAGTTGCACCTGTTACAGTTGAAGAAAAGACTATCACTTATAACGATCCTATTGTTCCTACTACTTATGTTGAGAAACCACCTTTCCCTGTTAGGATAAATTATCATGCTAAAGCTTCAACTGTGGTTCGTAAAAGTAATACTAGAACATATACCCCTCCTGAGCAAATTAAAGTTGAACCTAGTATTGCTATGGTTAAAGATCTCTTGGCTGATAATATTGATGGGCATGTTATTTACTTCTATGAGGAAGCTGCTAACATTGCTAAACCCGATGCTAAGATACATAGACCTGTTGTAAGCATGCCTGTTATTTCTGTTAAAATAGGAAATCATTGTTATCATGGCTTATGTGATATGGGCGCTAGTGCTAGTGCAATATCTATTTCCTTATATAATGAAATTATGCATGATATTGCACCCGCTGAAATAGAAGATATTGATGTTACAATTAAGCTTGCCAATGGAGATACTATTTCACCAGTTGGGATTGTTAGAGATGTTGAAGTCTTGTGTGGGAAAGTTAATTATCCTGCTGATTTTCTTGTTCTTGGTTCCCCACAAGATAGCTTTTGTCCCATTATATTTGGTAGACCCTTCTTGAATACTATTAATGCTAGGATTGATTGTAAAAAGGATGTTGTTACTATTGGTCTGGGGGATATGACACATGAGTTTAATTTTGCTAAATTTCGTAGACAACCCCATGATAAAGAATTGCCTAGTAAGGATGAAATTATTGGTCTTTCTTCTATTGCCGTGCCTCCTACTAATCCATTAGAACAATATTTACTAGACCATGAAAATGGTATGTTTATAAATGAAAGAAGGGAGATAGATGAGGTATTCCTTAAACAGAGTCCTATTCTGAAACACAACTTGCCCGTTGAAATCCTAGGGGATCCTCCTCCACCTAAGGGTGATGTTGTGTTTGAGCTTAAAATCTTTACCTGATACTCTTAAATATGCTTATCTTGATGAAAATAAGATATATCCTGTTATTATTAGTGCTAACCTTTCAGAGCAAGAAGAGGAGAGATTATTGAAAACTTTGAAGAAGCACTGTGCTGCTATTGGATATACTCTTGATGATCTTAAGGGCATTAGTCCCACTCTATGCCAACACCAAATTAAATTGGACGAAGGCTCCAAACCAGTTAGAGATCATCAAGGACGTTTAAAATCCTAAGATGAAAGAAGTGGTAAGAAAGGAGATACTAAAGCTCCTTGAGGCAGGTATAATTTATCCTATTGCTGATAATGAGTGGGTAAGTCCTGTCCATTGTCTCCCTAAGAAGGGAGGTATTACTGTAGTTCCTAATGATAAAGATGAATTGATCCCGCAAAGAATTATTACAGGTTATAGGATGGTAATTGATTTCCATAAATTAAATAAAGCTACTGAGAAAGATCATTACCCTTTACCTTTTATTGATCAAATGCTAGAAAGACTATCCAAACATACACATTTATGCTTTCTAGATGGTTATTCTGGTTTCTCTCAAATACCTGTGTCAGCGGACGATCAAGCAAAGACTACTTTTACTTGCCCTTTCGGTACTTTTGCTTATAGACGTATGCCTTTTGGTTTATGTAATGCACCTGCTACCTTTCAAAGATGCATGATGGCTATATTCTCTGACTTTTTTGAAAAGATATGTGAGGTATTCATGGATGATTTCTCCGTTTATGGATCCTCTTTTGATGATTGCTTGAGCAATTTTGATCGAGTTTTGCAAAGATGTGAAGACACTAGTCTCGTCTTGAATTGGGAAAAATGCCACTTTATGGTTAATGAAGGCATTGCCTTGGGGCATAAAATTTTTGAAAGAGGTATTGAAGTTGATAAAGCTAAAGTTGATGCTATTGAAAAGATGTCATGTCCCAAGGACATTAAATGTATAAGAAGTTTCCTTGGTCATGTCGGTTTTTATAGGAGGTTTATTAAGGACTTCTCTAAAATCTCTAGGCCTCTGACTAATCTATTACAAAAAGATATTCTTTTTGTCTTTGATGATGATTGTGTAGAAGCATTTGAAATACTTAAGAAAGCTTTGATCACTGCACCTATTGTTCAGCCACCTGATTGGAATTTACCCTTTGAAATTATTTGTGATGTTAGTGATTATGTTGTAGGTGTTGTTCTAGGGCAAAGAGTTGATAAGAAATTAAATGTTATCCAGTATGCTAGTAAAACTCTTGACACTGCCCAGAGAAATTATGCTACCACTGAAAAAGAATTCTTAGCAGTTGTATTTGCATGTGATAAGTTCAGACCTTATATTGTTGATTCTAAAGTAACTATTCACACTGATCATGCTGCTATTAAATATCTTATGGAAAAGAAAGATCATAAACCTAGACTTATTAGATGGTTTCTCTTGCTCCAAGAATTTGATTTGCATATTATTGATAGAAAGGGAGCTGAGAACCCCGTTGCAGACAACTTGTCTAGGTTAGAGAATGTTCTTGATGACCCACTACCTATTGATGATAGCTTTCCTGATGAACAATTAGCTATCATAAATGCTTCTCGTACTGCTCCATGGTATGCTAATTATGCTAATTACATTGTTGCTAAATTTATACCACCTAGTTTCACATACCAGCAAAAGAAAAAGTTATTTTATGATTTAAGGCATTACTTCTGGGATGACCCACATCTTTATAAGGAAGGAGTAGATGGTGTTATTAGACGTTGTGTACCCGAGCATGAACAGGAACAGATCCTACGCAAGTGTCACTCCGAACCATATGGAGGACACCATGCTGGAGATAGAACTGCACATAAGGTATTGCAATCCAGTTTTTATTGGCCTACTCTCTTCAAAGATGCCCGTAAGTTTGTCTTGTCTTGTGATGAATGTCAAAGAATTGGTAATATTAGTAAACGTCAAGAAATGCCTATGAATTATTCTCTTGTTATTGAACCATTTGATGTTTGGGGCTTTGATTATATGGGACCTTTTCCTGCCTCTAATGGATATACACATATTTTAGTTGTTGTTGATTACATTACTAAGTGGGTAGAAGTTATTCCAACTAGTAGTGTTGATCATAACACCTCTATTAAGATGCTTAAAGAAGTTATTTTTCTGGGGTTTGGAGTCCCTAGATATGTAATGACTGATGGTGGTTCACATTTTATTCATGGTGCTTTTCATAAAATGCTTGCTAAATATGATGTTAATCATAGAATTGCATCTCCATATCACCCACAGTCTAGTGGTCAAGTAGAATTGAGTAATAGAGAGCTCAAATTAATTTTGCAAAAAACTGTTAATAGATCTAGAAATAATTGGTACAAGAAACTTGATGATGCATTATGGGCCTATAGAACTGCATACAAAAATCCTATGGGTATGTCTGTGTATAAGATGGTTTATGGAAAAGCATGTCACTTACCTCTCGAACTTGAACATAAGGCATATTGGGCTATTAAAGAGCTCAACTATGATTTCAAACTTCCCGGTGAGAAGAGGTTATTTGATATTAGCTCACTTGATGAATGGAGGACCCAGGCCTATGAGAATGCCAAGCTGTTTAAAGAAAAAGTTAAAAGATGGCATGACAAAAGGATATAAAAGCATGAGTTTAATGTAGGCGATTATGTGTTGCTATTCAACTCTCGCTTAAGATTTTTTGCAGGAAAACTTCTCTCTAAATGGGAAGGCCCTTACGTTATCGAGGAGGTCTATCGATCCGGTGCCATAAAAATCAACAACTTCGAAGGCACAAGTCCGAGGGTGGTGAACGGTCAAAGAATCAAACATTATATCTCAGGTGATCCTATAAATGTTGAAGCTAATATTATTGAAACCATAACCCGGAGGAATACATAAGGGACACTTTCCAGAATGTTTCAAACTCTGAAAAGGAATAGGTATGTGGTACGGTAAGTAAACTGACTCCAAAACAATTCTAATAGCAATTTTCCTCCGTTTTGGAATATTTAAGAAAATAGGAAAATAAGAAGTAGTCCAGGAAGGACACGAGGCCTCCACGAGGGTGGAGGGTGCGCCCACCCCTACTGGGCACGCCCCCCTGCCTCGTGGGCACCTTGTGTGCTCTCCAGACTCCGTTTTCTTGCACGATACTTCTTTTGGTCGATAAAAATTCAGTATATAATCTCCCAAAGGTTTTGACCACCGTATCACGCAAATATCCTCTGTTTTCGTTTCTAGCTATTTTTCTGACAGATCTAGAGCACCATGACTTCTCCAAGCGCTCCCAAGGACAAGTTTTTCGAGAGGGTCATCAACCACTATCTCGTGGAAGTGCTGCAGCACCCTCAAACCATTGAGATGCGGGAGGGTGTGCTGCACATTCGCGATGTGGAGGGACCAAGGCGTACCAGAAGCGTGGAGACAAAGCTCAAAGCTATGGAACAACAAGTTTTCAAGTGCCAAGGGATGGTGGAGCATGGACTTAACGCCAACCAGATGATGATCGCAGAGTTCACCAACAACCACAAGCTGGACGCCAAGAACATTAGGGAGACCATCTTCAAGCTTCATGAGAAAATCGAGCACCTCCAAGCACAGATCTATGACCTGCAAAACCAAAACTGTGAGTATAAATATAGATTCAAGAGGATGAGTTTGGCTGCAGATTTGAGGATCCCGGAGACTCGATCATCCTTCTATGATGGTGAGCCTATGCCTTGGAAGACGGACGACAAGCCTACATCATCACCACCTTCATCACCTCCGAGGACATAATCACATAGGTATGGGCACTCCCTTTGGCAACTGCCAAGCTTGGGGGAGGTGCCCCGGTATCGTATCACCGTCACACTCCTATCTTTACCATTTTCCTTAGTTCGATCCTTTTGGTAATATCTAGATATAGTAGAATAAAGTTTTGGTATGAATTAGTTTTGAGTTTTGCTTTGTGATCCCTCTATGTAATCGAGTCCGTGAGCTATATATAATAAAGATTAGTGTTGAGTCAAGGGCTTTTCTATCTTGCTATGATCTTGAGAAAATAGAAAGAATAAAAAGAATAAAAGAGTTCATATTGATTTTATCGATAGTAATGACTTCACATATAGAGAGTATGAGGCCTAAAAGTTGTTGAGAGTTGACAAACATAGTTTTGGTCATCATTGCAATTAATAGGAAGTAATAAAGAAAGAGAGGTTTTCATATATAAATATACTATCTTGGACATCTTTTATGATTGTGAGCACTCATTAAGTATGACATGCTAAAGAGTTGATGTTGGACAAGGAAGACAATGTAATAGGTTATGTTTTCTCACATCTTAGTTAAAGTATATTGTCATGGATCGTCCAACATGTCGAGCTTGCCTTTCCCCCTCATGCTAGCCAAAATTCCTTGCACCAAGTAGAGATACTACTTGTGCTTCCAAATATCCTTAAACCCAGTTTTTGCCATGAGAGTCCACCATACCTACCTATGGATTGAGTAAGATCCTTCAAGTAAGTTGTCATGTTGCAAGCAATAAAAATTTCTCTCTAAATATGTATGACTTATTAGTGCAGAGAAATAAGCTTTATACAATCGTGTAATATGAAAGTAATAAAAGCGACGGACTGCATAATAAAGGTTCATATCACAAGTGGCAATATAAAGTGACGTTCTTTTGCATTAAGATTTTGTGCATCCAACCCTAAAAGCACATGACAACCTCTGCTTCCCTCTGCGAAGGGCCTATCTTTTACTTTATGTCTTTTACTTTATGCAAGAGTCAAGGTGATCTTCACCTTTCCCTTTTTCATTTTATCCTTTGGCAAGCACCTCTTGTTGGAAAGATCCTTATATATATATAGGGTGGGTCTGTTATGATAACACCCCTTAAGTCTTATTCTGCACACCACTTTCTTATTCTGCTAACACCATCGAGCTCACCCGTAGCTAGAAACTAACCCCGCAAAACAAAACACTGAACTGCATCGGACAAAAAAAAGACCCACTCCCCGCCTTATCTTCCCACTCTTCCCACGACCCTAGCTCCCTCCCAGCCCCGTGCCCCTACCCTCCCCACCTTCTCCGACGACGCCGCCCACCACCACCTCCCTCCCGCGCCACGCCCCACCTCCCTCCCCACCTTCTCCGGTGCGGCGCGCCCCTACCCTGCACACCTTCTCAGGCGGCGCCGCCCACCCCCACCTCCGACCACGTTCCACGACAGAACTTTCTATGCCGGCCGCGACCCTCTCTTTCTCCCGCGGCACCTAGCTGTCATGGCGAGATCCATCCTCCCTTCGGTCCCCGGCGTGGCCTCAACCACCGGATCCGACCGCCGCCTACCCTCAGCGTGGAAGCCCCCGCTTGCGCAGCTTGGCGCTGAATCCGGGGAGATCCGCATAGGTGCCCCTGTCCCACGCCGCCGAGACCGCCCCCTGCCCTGCGCCCTTCTGCCCTGCGCCGCCGAGACCACCCCCTGCCCTGCGCCCTGCCCTGCACCCTTCTAATGGGAGGATGGGGAGGAGGTGCTCCATCGACGGCGAGGTCAACGGCAGAGGTCGTGGCCCTGCCTCCCCCACCTCGGGCGCGTGGCTGAGTCCCCACAGCGAGGTCGCCGCGGCTCCCAAGCACACTGGCGACGAGCAGGAGGCCGTAGGAGGAGCATCGGATGGCGCCAGATCCGTCCACGCGGGATCCATGTCGCGGGCGCGGGGGTGGGCAGAAGGAGTGTGCTCCCCCGGGCGTCCGACCGTCCCTGCGGGATCCTCATCGGCGGAGGCCCGTCTGTGAAGTTGCTGGATCCCAGGAAGTCCACGCGTCGCGGCTGTGTAGTACGCACGTTGTAGCCGTGCAATTCCCCGGTGAGTTCTGGTGGAAGAGTAGTAACCCCGCCCCTCCCACACCCCCTCCCCCTCCTTAATGCAGGTTCATGCTCGTCGATGGCTCCTTGCTGTTCAGCTGAACAATTGTTTTTCCAGGCGAGAAGAGGAGGAGGAACTCCATCCACCGTGTAGTTCACGCGACGCGCCTGTGCGGTGCGGAACTCATCTGCATGCAGTGCACCGGCCGTGCGCGCAGTCTGCCTCCCCCACACATGTGTGCAGCACACTTCTCCCGATGGTGTAGTTCTCTGCTGGGTGATGTAGTTTGCCAGTGCTAGTCCATGGCGTGGACAAGCAGTTCGACGGCCCCCTTGGAATTTCTCAGGCGTCCGCGGGAGCCTCAGGACCTCTGTTTGTGAATTTTTTATTGTAGGTTGTTTTTACTAATTATTTAAGAGACCAGTTTGTGTCGTATATATGTATGGATAGCTGGTATCGGCATGCAGTTCAACCGCATCGGCATAATATGTTTATTTACTCACGCAGTTCGGTCGCCCAAAAAACTGCAAAAAGAAGTGCAATTGTACCGTAACGAAATAACTATTGCAGTGCACTTCTCTCTTAATTTTTCTGAACCATAAATCCTTTGAAATTCTCAATGTATATGCAAGTACGAGTAGTATACAACAAGTCAGTATATATAGTGTTATTGGTGTTTGGTGCAACAGTAACATGTGTTTCTTCTCCTCTATGTGCAGGCATCAATTTGGTCAGCATGTTCTTTAATGTGAAGAAATCAATCACTTGGTGCACTTCCAGACTTCTCTTTCCTTCATACACTACTTACTACATATATCAGTACATGGTCAAAAATATTCAATACCTGTATGCGTGTCTCCGCCACAGTAATTTGTCCAAGGAAGAACCATCTATTTTTCCATGCAGTGCATTGCCATGTTTTTGCAGCTCTCTCCTCCACTCCTTGTTGTTCGCTCGCGAGAAGCAGGGGACAAGCGCACTGCACTAGGGGTGGCCGGTGTCATACTTTTTTAAGTAGTTCATCTTGTTATGTCTTTTTTTAGTAGTCATCTTATTGTATGTTTCAGTCTGACCATGTTAATGCATGCAGCTCTTTGCTGGTTTGGATGGAGCTAGCAGGCATTTGTGTATGCAGTAAGCACTGAAACTTGTTCACTCATTAGCTATGGGGAGGTTCACTACACCACTCACCACAGGATATTGTTCGGTTTTGTTGTTTGCAGGAGGTTTTCTTGTCTAGAGGGAATCAATAGTACCCGGATTTTGCGTGTGACTGCAGTCCACAGTACAAGGACCTGCAGCTCTCTCTCCCTCTCGTGGAAGTACATCATGAGCAAAAGGTGCCTGGAGGTGGGCGAGGTCCTGGCCTCCGAACTCCCTGCACCTCCTCCCTTCTGCTAAAGTCATTGGTCGCCGGTGTGACGCTGGACCAGGCGACGAGGGCACTGGATGGGTCGTGCAGCGGTGCGGGGCGCGCATCATGCTCTTCTGCAGTTGAGGGCATGTTGGGGGCATATGGATGGCCAGTTGGGGGCATGGTGTTTGGCCAAGATGGTTGCTGACAGTGGTCAGAGGTAGTCCATGGCGAAGTCTATGTCCAAACAGACCGGATAATATTCATTTTCATTTTAGGTCCTTTTTTGCAATTCATCCTGGTATATAGAAGTTCATTTCAGTGGTCTGTGTTGTACACACCCGTGAGAAAAAAAGCAATGAAGTTTGTCAGGTGGGCCTTAGAGGTTCAACCCATAAAAAATGCAACTCAGTCTGTCCTATTACATAGTTTTTTGGTTTTTTTGAGAGGTTCGCTCCTCTGTCCTATGCAGTTTTTTTGTTTTGAACAAAATAAACAAGCGAAAAAATGCAGCTCCAGAAAAAAAAATAACATTGCAAGAAGTTCACTTCCTTTTATTTCTGCCTTGTGGTTCACTTTCTCCAACTGAAAAATGCAGTTCCTTAACATCGATCATGTAGTCCTCATGCAATTTTAAAAAGTTAGAAAAAGGAAAAAAACATGTCGTTCACTTAGACTCGTGCTGCGCTTCACTTATCCCCTGATGTGGTTCACTTGCCTCGTCTTTGACGTCCACTCTCGTTCGTAAAAAACATGACAAAACTCACAAAAACTCGTTTGAGAAAATGTACGTCCGACAACAGAAATTGTGAAGTTCACTTGACTCTCTGATGCAGTGCGATTTTCAGTTTGAAGCAGTGCGTTCTTCTGTCCGACGACGATTTTGGTGTCACGAAAAAACAGAGTGTCCGCTTTTTGCTAATTTTAAAACTGCTCTTAAATCGTAAGGAATTAGAGAGTGTGTTCTACATGAAAAAGTTGTGTCTTGTTGATATCTTTCCAACGGCATATCATTTGAATCATTTCGACAAACAGTTTGTAAAAATTTCAAAAAAAACGGCCGCTGCCACTCGTCCTCCGCCGCACGATTTTCAAAATTAACTTAAAACCGTAAGAAATCTCAAAACCGTTCCTACATATGAAAGTTGCGCCTTGTCCATAGCTTTCCAACGATGTATCATACGCCTCGTTTTGACAAAGGTTTCAAAAACTAGAGCGAAAACAGTACCGAAAATTTGAAAAAATTTGAAAAACAGAATTCCGCGATTTAGTAAATTTGAAACTGCTCTTAAACCGTAACAAATTAGAGAAAGATTTATATATGGAAAAGATGCGCCTCGATGATATCTATCCAACGGCGTATCATTTGCTTCATTACGACAAGTGGTTTGAAAAAAACGTGAAAAAACGCTCGCTGCCACTCGTCATCCGCCGCACCATTTTCAAAACTGCTCTTAAACCGTGTGGAATCTCGAAAAGTGTTCAACATGTCGAAGTTGCGCCTAATCCATAGCTTTTCAACAGTGTATTACACGCCTCATTACGATAAGTGGTTAAAAATTTAGAGCGAAAACAGTACCAAAAAAACACTGCGTGCAGTTTTTTCCGACGCAAAGTTCACTGGTCTCTATTGCAGTGCTCGTCGTCAAAATGATGCAGTGCGCTTCTGTTGAGCGTGCAGTGCCGAAGTGGTGTGCAGAATAGTTATTCTGCTAATATTAGCAGAATAGAACGTCTGTATATATATATATATATATATATATATATATATATATATATATATATATATATATATATATATATATATATATCAAATTGGATGTAAGTTAGCATGAACTATTATTGTTGACATTACCTTTGAGGTAAATCATTGGGAGGCAACACTATAAGCCCCTATCTTACTCTGTGTCTGATTAA
The DNA here is from genome assembly GCF_002162155.2 of Triticum dicoccoides. Lineage (NCBI taxonomy): Eukaryota > Viridiplantae > Streptophyta > Magnoliopsida > Poales > Poaceae > Triticum > Triticum dicoccoides. Next base: position 308,947,489 of record NC_041381.1, read on the forward strand.
AACTCCAGAACCATAAGTATTGCGTGAGTGTTAGCAATTGTAGAAGACTATATGATAGTTGAGTATGTGGACTTGCTGAAAAGCTCTATTCTTAACTCTTTCCGATGTTATGATAAATTGCAATTGCTTCAATGACTGAGATTATCATTTGTTAGTTCCCAATGAAGTTTATGATTCATACTTGACATTGTGAATAGATTGTTACTTGAGCATAAGGAATCATATGACGAAATTTATATATGTTGTTGTTATAAGAATGATCATGATGCCCTCATGTCCGTATTTTATTTTTATCGACACCTCTATCTCTAAACATGTGGACATATTTTTTGATATCGGCTTCCGCTTGAGGACAAGCGAGGTCTAAGCTTGGGGGAGTTGATACGTCCATTTTGCAACATGCTTTTATATCGATATTTATTGCATTATGGGATGTTATTACACGTTGTGTCACAATACTTATGGCTATTCTCTCTTATTTTACAAGGTTTAACATAAGGAGGGAGAATGCCGACAGCTGGGATTCTTGGCTGGAAAAGGAGCAAATATTGGAAACCTATTCTGCACAGCTCCAAAAGTCCTGAAACTCCACGAAAGTCATTTTTGGAAGTAATAAGAATTATTGAGCGAAAGAAGTACCAGAGGGGGTCCACACCCTGGCCACGAGGGTGGGGGACGCGCCCACTCCTACTGGGCGCGCCCCCTGCCTCGTGGGCCCCCTGGTGCCCTCCGGTGCCCATCTTCTGCTATATAAAGTCTTTTACCCTGGAAAAAGTCATAAGCAAGCTTACGGGACGAAACTCTGCCACCACGAGGCGGAACCTTGGCGGAACCAATCTAGGGCTCCGGCGGAGCTGTTCTGCCGGGGAAACTTCCCTCCGGGAGGGGGAAATCATCACCAACGATCCTCTCATAGGGAGGGGGTCAATCTCCATCAACATCTTCACCAGCAACATCTCCTCTCAAACCCTAGTTCATCTCTTGTATCCAGCCTTTGTACCAAAACCTCAGATTGGTACCTGTGGGTTGCTAGTAGTGTTGATTACTCCTTGTAGTTGATGCTAGTTGGTTTATTTGGTGGAAGATCATATGTTCAGATCCTTAATGCATATTAATACTCCTCTGATCATGAACATGAATATGCTTTGTGAGTAGTTATGTTTGTTCCTGAGGACATGGTTGAAGTCTTGCTATTAGTAGTCATGTGAATTTGGTATCCGTTCGATTTTGATGAAATGTATGTTGTCTCTCCTCTAGTGGTGTTATGTGAACATCGACTACATGACACTTCGCCATTATTTGGGCCTAGAGGAAGGCATTGGGAAGTAATAAGTAGATGATGGGTTGCTAGAGTGACAGAAGCTTAAACCCTAGTTTATGTGTTGATTCGTAAGGGGCTGATTTGGATCCACTAGTTTCATGTTATGGTTAGGTTTACCTTAATACTTCTTTTGTAGTTGCGGATGCTTGCAATAGGGGTTAATCATAAGTGGGATGCTTGTCCAAGAAAGGACAGTACCCAAGCACCGGTCCGCCCACATATCAAATTATCAAAGTAACGAACGCGAATCATATGAGCATGATGAAAACTAGCATGATGATAATTCCCATGTGTCCTCGGGAGCGCTTTTCTCATTATAAGAAATTGTCCAGGCCTGTCCTTTGCTACAAAAAGGATTGGGCCACCTTGCTGCACTTTATTTACTTTCATTGTTTATTACCCGTTACAAATTATCTTATCACAAAACTATCTGTTACCTACAATTTCAGTGCTTGCAGAGAATACCTTACTGAAAACCGCTTATCATTTCCTTCTGCTCCTGGTTGGGTTCAACACTCTTACTTATTGAAAGGACTACGATAGATCCCCTATACTTGTGGGTCATCACTCTCCTTCACCTCCGTTGGACGAACCTTGCCAATAGGCAAGTCTTGGATTGCTTCCGAAGGATCTTTATCTCCTGCATCTATTGGCAGTTGCTCTACTTGCGAGCCGTTAGATTCATCAAACTTCACGTCTACTATCTCTTCAACCTTTCGGGTGAAATTGTTGTAGACACGGTAAGTGTGAGAGTTTGAGCTGTAACCAAGTAGGAATCCTTCATGAGATTTAGGAGCAAATTTAGAACGACGATGCTTCTCAAGAATGTAGCACTTGGAGCCGAATTCTCGAAAGTATCCAACATGGGGTTTGTTACCGATGAGGAGCTTGTATGCCATCTTGCCGAGTAGCTTGTGAAGATACAAGTGATTTGTCGCATGACAAGCTGTCTCAACCGCTTCCGCCCAAAAGTGCTTTGGCGTCTTGTACTCATCAAGCATCATTCTTGCCATTTCGACGAGCGTCCGATTCTTCCTCTCAACAACTCCATTTTGTTGAGGTGTGTACATTGCTGAGAACTCATGTGAAATCCCTTCTTCGTCAAGAAAGGTGTCCACATTGGCGTTCTTGAACTCCGTTCCGTTGTCGCTGTGAACCTTCTTGATCTTCACTTCAAATTGATTTTGGGCCTTCCTAGCGAAGTTTTTGAAGATCTTTTGGACCTGCGATTTATCATCGAGAAAGAACACCCACGTAAATCTTGAAAAATCATCAACTATAACTAGACCAAATGAGTTTCCACCGAGACTTTTGTAAGCGTTGGGACCAAAAAGATCCATGTGAAGTAGCTCGAGTGGTCTCCTTGTGGTCATGATGTTCTTCATGGGGTGGCTTCCTCCAACCTGTTTACCTTCTTGGAAAGCGCTGCAAAGTCTATCCTTATCAAATATGACATCTTTAACACCAAGGATATGATCGCCTTTAATAAGCTTGTCAAGGTTTCGCATGCCTACATGACCTAACCGTCTATGCCACAACCAGCCTTTAGAGGATTTAGCAATTAAGCAAGTTCTAGGTTGGGCCTTTTTAGTGAAGTCAACAATGTATAGATCACCCCTGCATATACCGGTAAAGACCATTTTATGATTATCTCTACGAAACACATGGCAATCTACTTCGGTAAATAGGACATTGAAACCAAAGTCAGCTAGTCTAGAAATAGAAAGCAGATTGTAGCCAAGAGATTCAACGAACATGACATTTTGTATGGAGCTATCATGTGAGATGGCCACCTTACCGAGGCCAACCACCTTACCCTTTGAGTTATCACCAAAAGTGACATACTTTCGAGGGCCATCGTTTTCAGCAAGCTCGCGGAACATATCTTTATCTCCGGTCATATGATCGGTACATCCACTATCAAGGACCCATTCCTTTCCTCCTGCCATGTATCCCCAAAGATTTGCCATAAGACCAAAGTGTCTCATTGCATCATCAAGATCATAGTCACTGTCATCATCCTCATCATAGTATCCATGTTCAACATCGTCATGTGGTGGATCAATTCCTAGAGAGGGTGATTCATTAGATAAATGATTTTGACAATGATCATCTTTATGAATTCTAATAGCTTCGGAAATAATATTGCTAATAATTCCAACATCTCGTTTGGCACGCATAAGATTTGTAAGCTCAAATAGACAATCACCAAACTTAGGATCATTGGAATTCATCTTACTCAAGGCAATAGACTTATGAAGAATCTCATCTAGATTTTGTAAGGAATAATTTGGAAATCGTTCCTCAAGAAATTTCCATATAGTGTAGGCACACTTAAGAGTAGGCAAGAAACCTATCAAGTTTCTAGGCAAACCTCTAGTGATAAGATTAACAGTTCTAAGATTGCGAATCATGTCAATTGACTCATCAAGGGTAGGATGCATAGGATCAACATGAGGTGCACAAGGGCTAGTAATGTACTTGTTCAAATGATATTCATTGAAAATCACAAGCATCTCATTTTTCCACTCATGAAAGTACTCTCCATCAAGTATAGGCACTCTATGTCTAATCCCCAAAGTAGACGCACCCATCTTCCTCGAATGGTGTTTAAACCAAAGCAATGGAGACCAATGCTCTAATACCAATTGAAAGGATCGAGAAGAGGTGTCTAGAGGGGGGTGATTAGACCCTCAACACACAAAGTTGGCAGTTTTTAAGTTTTTCAAGTTTAGGTGGAGTTTAAGCACAAGTTTAACCATTCACAATACAAATCAAGCAAGCATACAAAGAGTATATGGGCAATGGAAAGCAAAGCATGCAACTTGCAAGAAAGTAAAGGGATGGGATTGGAGTGTGCAAACGCAATTGGAGACGCGGATGTTTTTGGCGTGGTTCCGATAGGTGGTGCTATCGTACATCCATGTTGATGGAGACTTCAACCCATGAAGGGTAACGGCTGCGCGAGTCCATGGAGGGCTCCACCCATGAAGGGTCCACGAAGAAGCAACCTTGTCTATCCCATCATGGCCATCGCCCACGAAGGACTTGCTTCACTAGGGTAGATCTTCACAAAGTAGGTGATCTCCTTGCCCTTACAAACTCCTTGGTTCAACTCCACAATCTTGTAGGAGGCTCCCAAGTGACACCTAACCAATCTAGGAGACACCACTCTCCAAAAGGTAATAGATGGTGTGTTGATGATGAACTCCTTGCTCTTGTTATTCAAATGATAGTCACCCCAACACTCAACTCACTCTCATAGGATTGGATTTGGTGGAAAGATGATTTGAGTGGAAAGCAACTTGGGGAAGGTTAGAGATCAAGATTCATATGGTTGGATTGGAATATCTTGATCTCAACACATGAGTAGGTGTCTCTCTCTCAGAAAATGAGTAGTGAAAGTGTAGGCACGTTCCGATGGCTTCCCTCACGAACGAGGAGAGGGTGGAGGGGTATATATATCCTCCACACAAAATCTAACCATTACACACAATGAGGGTGGAGGGGATGAAGATTCGATGAGAGACGATAACTATGATTTTTGTGGGACTTGACCCTCACGATCCGGCTACCAACCATACAGGGAGGACCGTACACGACTGATATCCATGGCAATCACTGAACCAACTCCACTGTGTTATCGACCGAGCCAACGGCGCGATCAACCTATCCACGAAGGATTTTTCCTGCAAGCAAATCAAAGAATATGCAAGAAAATAATAGCCAAGTAATCTCAAAATTGCGAATATGCTAGATGGGATTAATCTCACAAGATTGGGTTCCGATAGGATGTCTTGACGGTCGCACTAGCCGCTATGAGCGAAGACAAATAAAAGTAGCAATATAGCTAAACTTCTCTAAACAAAACCCGAGTCTAAGCCCTAATAGATGACGTCTAATTATTAAGAGTCTGCGTCGAACGAGTACGTCGACGTGTTCCATCCGGACTGTTGGTCGAAGGAAATTGTCCACGGGTCGGTTGGCAGGCCAAGCCGCAGGCCTTCTTGAGAATTGGCGCGTGAGGAGACTTGGGCCAGCCCAAAGTGCCATGGCCCACGTGGTTGATACTGATAAGTGGATTCGGTCCTCTTGCACTCCACGTGACATCGTTGATGGATGGTATGGAGTGGATGCTTCGGTGGCCATGCATGCATGCAAGGAGGATGGAGCGCATGCATGCATCAAGAATTGCTTCATCTGGTTTTAAAACACAATAGTCCCTGGCTTCTTTCATTCTTTTCTTTCTGAGTACAAGTAAATCATAACATGAGTGTAATATAATATTTCTGTGAGTTAAATAATATGTCCAAAGGAACGAAAGTACCTAGTTAATAATTTGTGGTGTAATATTTGTAGACGTTTCTATGATAGCTATGTCCACATCACACAATATACCAAACTCAGTGGGACCGAATCAGAAAACTCGGCCGGACCGATTTAGGACATAATGTGACCATTAGGCAATTTCGGTGGGACCGATATGATAAACTCGTTGGGACCGATGTGCAAGGGTTTGGGTAAAACCTTATCTCGGTTTGACCGATTACACATCTCGGTGGGACCGATATGGTAATAAGCAAAACAGAGAGTTGGTTAGGAAAACTCGGTGTGACCGATTACATATTTTTGGTGGGACCGAAAATATTGCAATAGACAACAGAGAGTTTGCAAGCCCATCTCGATGAGACCGAGATCCCATCGGCGAGACCAAACTGATTAGGGTTTCTGGCAGTGGCTATGTCAAATGAACTCGGTGGCGCCGGATGGATAAAATTGGTGGGGCCGAGTTTGACTTTTGGTTTGGGACATATGTGGATATGAGAAAGTGGTTGAGAGCTTTGGAGCATATCACAAAGCACTTTGAGCAAGCAAGCCATTAAGCAACACCTCATCCCCTTTTAATAGTATTGGCTTTCCTATAGACTCAATGTGATCTTGGATCACTGAAAATAGAAAATGCAGAGTCCTGAGGTTTGAGCTTGAGCCAATCCTTTGTCCTTGGCATCTTGAAGGGGTTCCACATCCTCTTGTCGATGCCAATCCACTGTTGGACTTATCTTAAATATACTAGATGGAAGTATCAGTCCAACAAGAGATATGTTGACATTAATTACCAAAATCACTCAGGGAGCACTTGTGCTTTCAAGAAGTCACGACAGAGTTTGACAACCTACCTAACAGAATACAAGCAAAAGAACACCAACATTCACATAGCGTTCTATCAACGACTCGACTCTGGGGCAAATAGAAACATAGTATGTACATAATTATTTGAAAACAGTTCTGAAAATATCTTTCAAATAAGTTTCTTAACTTTCGTGTTGCAGTTAGTTTCTACGCCAATTGGTGCAACGGGTCATCTACTAGTTAAAAAAGATCAAATTCTACAGACGGTCCGAACGAAAAAGCCAAGAACCGAGGCCTCGTTTTTTAAGGTACTAGATGATTACCCCGCACGTTGTTGCGGGAACTCTTAGTTGTATGCACGTGATAATATAAATTAAATAACTTTGCTTGCAAAGTCGATATATGATCTTAAGATGAAAAATTGTAATGAATACCGCAATTGGAATATAACTGAACTTACAAAAATGTGAATTATGATATCAAATTTTCTACTAATTGCACTGAAAAAAATAGCGCGCTATAACGTCGCTAATAGCACGCTATAGCGTATTCAGAATTGCCTCGCTAAATATATCAGTGTACAATGTCTCGCTAATAGCGCGATATAGCACGCTAATAGTATATTTTGAGGTCACCTATTTTGCTGTAGTGCGCTATTTTTTTCATTGACTAATTGTAGTGATATGCCATAAGTAATCTACGTATGAGTAAAACAATCCTTATATCTACATAGTTATTAAGACCTCATCAAACAACAAAAACTTAAAACGAATATGACCATTGTAGTATTTTGCTATAATTGACGTCAAATGATGAAGCTCTAATATCACAATGAGAACAGATCAAATCAAGATCATTTGAAGAAAAGAGTACCAATTTATTTTCTCTTTTTCCTATCAACACAAAAACCAATTCCTATTGTCTAAATGTATGGGGTTGTCAAGAGCATGAGAATTTACATATAGATAAGCACCGAGGTCCAAGTTATCCATGTAGTTAAAAACAACAATTACATGCAAGCAATTAACCAATAATCATATCGACTTGACATACTTTCAGTTCACTGGCATTTTTCCATGCAAGATACCAACGGAAAAGAGCACTACAGAGTAGAGCACCCTACAGAATATACTAAAACAAACACATTAATTTAGGCAAACTCATAAAAATATGATATAATCCATTTATTTACCAGAAATTTGGTAGGTGATCACACATAAGCTAACTGTACACATACTTCCAAGAACCTTACCCTATATTATCTACATATAACCATAAATGAGAAGAAAAAAATCACTGTTATGCAAAACGATCATAGATCGTTTTCTGTCAGGGCCTAGACTACATGACCCATCACGAGTGATATTAGGTAATTACAAATAATCAAGTATCTCATGAGACAACAAATATCACACGTGAGCATCAGGTACATGTATGTTCCAAACCCAAGGTGATTTGTTTCATTTAGTGTAAGTGCATCTAGTGCCCCTTAGTGATTTTGGTGTATTGAAGACTTATAGGTTAAGGGACTAATGTGTTTATGAGTGTACACAGGTCTATAAGTCTATGAGGAGTTTGATATTTACAGAGAAAGTCGACCCCTAAAAATGAATATCTTCGACTGAAGATTTTGGTATTCCTGAAGACTTTCATGAAGACTTTGAAAGTGAAGAAATTGGTGTGTCCGTGAAGACTTGATATTCATGCGAGGAATATGAAGCTTGAAGACTTTCGTTTTCATAGTTTTGTTTTTCTCTTTCTTGAGTCATAGGAAAGACCGTACTGTTAAAGGGGGTCGAGGAAATACTAAGGAAAAATTTCCATGTGATGCTCAACTCAAAATCCTACACCTACCAATCCTTCGAGTGAAGCCATTGGAAATCTCATACAGTTCAGTCAATTTCTTCAGTGACAGAGACGGAGTTCTTCTGGTCACTGAGGAATTTGTTCTGACTGAGGAGTTAGGAATTCGCTAGTGCGGATTGCCTACACAGTGAGGAACATGATAGCCCTGAGGAATTTGAGAGTCAAATTTCTAACTGTTGTTGTGCTACGCGCCAGCTGTCCTAAATATATTATCCACCTAACGGTCATATCATTGAAGGTCATTTATGTCTTATCATGTCGGGTTGCTCCCTAGGCTATAAATAGCCCCCCCCCCTACAACCACTAGCTAGTTGGCTGCTCCGAGAGAAACTGACACTTGTCATTTGAGAGCAACCCATCCTCCGAGGACTTTGAGTGAAAATCATCTAGTGAGGAAAATCCAAACCCAAACACCCACAAACCCAAAGTGATTGAGCATCACTGAAGAGATTGATCCTGTGTGGATCCGACGCTTGTTACCTTTGAAGACTGTGCTTCTTCCAGACGGTTAGGCGTCATGGTCTAGAGCAACCAAGAGGAATTGTGGATCGCGGAGTGACCAAAGTCTGTGAAGGTTTGGAAGTCGCCTGAAGACTTACCACGAGTGATTGGACGGGGTCTATGTGACCTTAGTTCAAGGAGAATACGGTGAGGACTTGGTGTCCTGAGCTGCGTGCTCAGTGACTGGGTATCCGGGACTATGTGTCCTCGAGTTTAAATACTCAGCCGCTCCAACCAGACGTACAACTGAGACAGGAGTTGGAACTGGTCTACCAAATCATTGTCTTCACCAACCTTACCGGTTCTATTTCCTCAACTCTTTTATTTCCTCATTACTGTGTTGAGTAGTTGTTCATATCTGTGTTTGAAGACTTTGACTGAAGACTTCCTCAATTTCCTCAGTTCAATTTCTTCAGTCTGTTTGTCTTCGTCTTGTGTTATCCTGTGTTTACGCTTCCTGTACTCTATGATTGTCTTCATTTCATCATGATGACTGTGCATGTCTTCTGTTATGCTTACTTCTGAGTACTTATTCCGCTGCAAGTAGTTCTTCGCTAAGGAATTTCCTCACCATCAAATTCCTCAGTGAAGAATTCATAAAAATCGCCTATTCACCCCCCTCTAGTCGATATAACGCACTTTCATTTAGCATAAAGCCAAATTTCATTTTAGGTGTGTCCATGCGTACTACTTATGGGTTGGATAGAAACACGTAGTACAATAGGGGTTCATCTGCTAGAATTATGACGAAAGTCAAAACAGTTACTTCTCAAATCTTTTTTTAGGACTCTTGTATCAGTTTAAACTTTCTCCACTTCTGCATTCATGCTCTCCAGCTATGTCAACAAAGACTACGTTAATACAAGTAAACAGAGCTGACACCCCAAGTTGTATGTGAAGGGCTTTGACTATGAAGGGGTAAATCTTGGATGTCATTCCTCAACTTAATTAAGCTTCTGCTTCACCCATCCTGCAGCCTACAATTGCTAAACAAATACGTACAATATTGGCAGGCTGATAGATAATAGCCACAAAGAGATCCACCAATGGACTGCTGGTGGAAGTAGATCAAAACTTCTCTGAAACAAAAGCCAATACACATATCTGAATGAATTATAGCAGAACAGATACTTCAATCCTAATATGTGATGGATAGTTAATTACTGATTCAAGGTCAAGTGGCATTTAGATTTGATATTGTAAAAGAAAATAGGGAAAGAATCATGCCTTATTGGATCCCAGGTACCTTGCTGACGAGAACATTGCCGCCACTGATACGGAGGTTCATCTTGCACACTGCAAGGAAATCCCACAGCTTCCACCAGCGGTAGTATTTGATCACAGCAGTGAAAATACTTACATGAAAACAAAACTGAGCATTGCCCGCCTGGCTGGATAGGTGTGTATCAATGGTGCTCGCAACTGGTATAAACCGGAAAAAAATCGTTCATGAATAACTCAACCTGAATCATGGATTGCTCTCCATAGTCCGAGTGATAGCAGTACCATACCCATGCATATGTGCATGCTATATCAAGAAAATCAGCAATTCCAATAAGATACTAAACCTATCCTATGGTTTGTATCTAGATGTTTCCCCTACTAAAAATTCACATCGACTTGTCATCAGGAGCTTCCTTGCTGCAAAATACACACAATAAAATAAAAATTAAACTAGTTCGGTTCTATCTGAATCAATTGATGCCCACACGTGGTGGATAGCCCTGGGACTCGACACTGAAATCAGTAGATGGGTACCTTCACAATCGGCAGTGGAATCAGATTGGACATCGCCGGATGGTTTCCTGCAAACTGGGTCCTGCCGGAGGGCCGTAAAATGAGGTCTCGGCCGCCGTGCCGAATGCAGATGAGAGCCGGGCCATCGGTCCTGCAGAAGAGGCATCTGACGGGAGTCTGGCCGTCGGGCCGAACGAAGAGGGTAGCCGGGGGTTGGCGCGGAAGGCAGAGGAGGCGTCGGTTGCCGTGAGTTGGAGTTGGAGGTCGAGCGGTGGTAGGCGCGGGTGGTGCCGCGCGTAGCGCAGGATGCGGAAGAGCGCCTTGGGGGAGGAGGCGTGTGCGGAGGGGAGCCCCGAGACCGGGAGGAGGCTCGGCGGCGAGAGGTGGAGCGACAGGAAGGGGTCGAGGGGGGTGGAGGCGAGCGCGGTGGAGAAGAGGTACGTGGAAGAGATCGACGGATGGGCTTCTGTTGGGCTCCCTTTATCCATTATTATACCGACTCGTTGTCTACATGGAGGCCTCTTCGGTTACCAATCCCACGATTTCTTTTAAAACAAATGCTGATGTGGTGAGCTGCATAAAGATAAAAAAACAGTAATTGATGAGGTAGCAAGGCTGCTGAGGTGGATAAGCTGCATGTCAAGAGAAATAGGATAGTGGGGATGAACTATTTAGGTATTATAGATACCAGTCTTTTAATAAAAAACCAAAAAAAGCTGCATCATCAAGGAATCAAAGATCTAACCTGACAGGGCATGCAAATGCCCAATTACCAAATAGTTTAATAACCCTTTTTAATTTATTAATGGTTTACATATAATATTATGTGAGGTCATTTTTTTGGAAAATCTAATTAAATATTTCGGGTTTTTGTCGCAAATGCACCGATTAGCCGGCGACCCGACTGGCAAAAACCTGAACCAACAGCCTCATTTGCCGGTTTGGTTTTTTAAACTATGATGTTAAGTCAATCTTTAGATGGACAAACTTTAAAAAATTACAAAATTAACCATGAAGTAAAAAAGAAATGGAGAGAGTTAAAAAAACGGAGAGGCAAAAAGAAAAAAAAAGAACGAGTGGAGCCGGTTGGCTGAGCGTGGGGCTGTTATATATAGGCATCCGACCATCGTTTGTTTGTTATAGAAACCCTAGCTTAAGCGGCGGCGGCGGCGGCGAGTATACCACACGCGAGCCTGGTTAGCAATCTGAATAGAGAAAGAGAGAGAGAGAGAGAGAGAGAGAGAGAGAGAGAGAGAGAGAGAGAGAGAGAGAGAGAGAGAGAGAGATTGATGGCGCGCGGCGGCGGCGGCGGAGTCGAGTTTCGGCCGCCTCCTGAGATGGCGATGGAAGAGATGGATCGGCAGCCTGTCGTTGTTTCCGAAGCAAGAATCCTGAGGATGGAGATTGCGTCCCTGGTGAACTTGCTCATCGAGAAACAATCTGACGTTCTTTCCTACGATCCCGAGATCGTGAGGAAGATCACGTCCCTGAGGAACGAGATCGCGTGCCAGAAGCTGGCCAGGCAGCGCAAAGCCTTGGTTACGGAGGTCAAACGCACAGTGCCGCAGAGGCGCAAAAAGTTTTATGCAGTGCGGAGGGTCGCTGAGAAGGAGATCATGGCCGATCAGGAGAGCGTGGATCTGCCTAACTCCGATACGCATAGTGTGACCTCCCAAGTCAGTTTCATCCCCAAGCAGTTGCCCGAGCCCTGCGACCAGAAGGAGATCGACTCGGAGAATAACAAATCAGCTTCCAGATTCAAATCCAATTTCGAGCATGTATATTCACCCTACGGTATTGAGGACGAGGGAGTGCGCCTAAACCGCCAATTCAGTCATATATTGCAGCAGGCGGATGCCTTGTGTGACGAGATGGCATCTATAGCATCTATTCTGAGGAAAATCAGTGTCCTCATCATCTCCTATTACGATGTCTCCGATCTGTGTAACACAGCGCAGAGTTTATCGAGGATCTCCAATAGTATATTGTATAATAGCATGAATGCTGATAAACAGATGGCGGTCCAATATGCTGAGGACCAGAGGACCAAGGAGGAGATGACCGATCAGATGGGCAAAGGCAAATCCAGCACCCACTGTCTTGAGAAGCAGATGACTGAGGAAGAGGTGGATGTATCTATAACAGATTTGACTGACGATACCGCTGATGATGGCCAGTTGACAGATGATGAGGGTGACCATTTTGTGGGAGCAGATCTAATAAGTTGCCTTTCCAACCAGATGACTGCGTACATGGATGATGGCCAATCAAGCGCCGAGACGCATGAGTCGAGGATGATGGACAAAGGCAAATCAATTAGTGAAGGCAAGTCAAGCATGGAGACACATGCGTCGAGGATGTTGGATATGATGGTGCTGGTTTCTGATGATAAGAGTGAGTCGGATGGTATGACCAACTTGTGCAAATATTACAAGATGCTCGAATTTGAGGATGAGAAGGTGTTGGGCAAGATGACTGCTAAGAATTTAAGGATGTATTACAAATTTCATACGGAGCTATTAAAGATGGAAGCCAGCTTACGCGAGTTCCGGGAGCAAAATGAAAAGGATGACCTGAGGTGGGAGCAGGATAAAAAGGACGCACTGAGCTGTTGCAGAACAGACCCGACCCCTTCTCACTTCAGGACGCGGTAGGGGAGGAGGGGGAGGAGGAGGAGGTGACAGAATTCACAGAATCAAACAAAGAGGAGATGGAGATGGAGGACAGGTTGTTTTCTGGAAAACGTGAAGTCTGGGAATCCGCATGGGGATGCTGTGGTGAATTTGAAGACAGTAGTAAGTAAACATGAACATCCATCGAATCATTCTCCTCTTATTTGGCAACCAGATTCTTCCCTTCCTTTTTTCCTTGTACAAGTAATTCATGTTAGAACATGTCTAACACTTGGATTAATTTGGTGTCGCAGCCGCAGTGAGTCCTATGCACTTTACACATTGCACGCCGGGACTGATCCCGTACGCCGCTCGCTCTGTGAGCACCTTGCAGATCTACTCCTTGAAGATTGTTGGAACAGATGGAAAGTTGAAGTTACCACTCCATGTGTATGGTGTTGTTGCTGCCCGAGACACCGTGGACTACAACCGCAACATTCTCTTCTTTAGGCGAAGGGAAGACTGTCAAAAACTCACTCCAGAGGTATGTACCGTATTCCAAATTTCTCTCTGTTTTCCATTTTTGTTCTTGCATGTGTCCTTGTTCATTCCATTCAGCGACAATGATGACTATGATCCCTGCAGGATCCACTTTTGCACTTGACTGGCCCGTCCCGTGCCATCGTGGCTGTGGACCATGTTGACTTCGAAGTCCAACTGAAAGTAAAGGGTGCAACAAGGTCCAGCGACAGAGCATTGATCAGTCGTTGCTGCACTTATTCTGGTGGTTATCATGAAGGTTTAGATACCGCTCTCATCAGCAACTGCTTTTGCACGGTAGAGTTAAGCTTGGAGCGACTCGCAAAGATAGTCCAGGCTACCACCTTAAGTGTCCGCGTTGTTGAAGGGGGACCTTGGCCTTTTGAATATGGTGGTCGGATTGTGTGCTCCTCACCACCACAGGAAGTTATGGACTCCCTGGCCAGGCAAGTTGTGTTGGTTGATTCTCGTTCTTCTGATGGTGGAGAAATGCCAATGGGCACAGATGGCTACCTTGATCTGTCAAGGCATGTTGTTTCTGTAGAACTGGAAGAAAGCCTGCAATTTGTTATACAAGCCTACTCGCAGTCTGGTGATGCTATTGCTAGACAAGGTCGTGTCAAGTTCAGGGCCGAATATTGCAATGTAAGTCGAGGTATATGTGAGATTGGTGACTCTAAGGTGGAGATTACTGTTGCTTGGTCCAAACTTGTTACCAAAAGGATGGATATCCTCTTAGAAGGGAATGTTTGATGGTTCTTGTGCGTTGGAGGTTATGGACTACAGAACCCGTTACCCAAATTTATCTGTTTGTCCCTTGCATGTGGTTTGTGAAACTGCATAACTATTTTTGTATTGATATGTCCAACTATTTGTGTATCTGACTATCTGTGTCCACTTCAACTTCTTATTATGCTATGTGAAGTACTAATTCTGTTTCGATAATCAGCATTAATCCTTTGCAGAAAGCCTAGATTTTGTGAGCCAGCCGCAAGTAAAATGGTCTGCATCGTCAAATCTCTGGTTAGAGCAACTCCAAGAAATCCCGTATCTGTAAAATAACAGAAAAACATCTCCAACAAATCATGTATCTGTAAAATAACAAAAAAATCTCCAATAAATCCCGTAAACATGGAATAAATTTCCAGGGTCACGACGCCATCGCCGCCTGTGCTGCGCCGCACCGCCTTGTCACGCCACCGCCGTCGCCTCGTCGCCCCCATGACCACGACGTGTCTCGCCGGCGGCCACCGACTACCTCGCGCCTCCCTTGCCGGAGGCTGTCGTGCGTGTCACTGACTGGGGAGCCCTAGGCCATTATCTAGTTCTGTTTTATGAAAATTAAAAATGAAAACCTATTTTAGGGGAAGAAGTTTATGGGATCTGACAAAGTAGCTCTCATGAAACTTCCCTTAAAATTTACGAACATCCTGTAAAACTAGTTCGGGAAGTTTCTTAGAGGAACCGAGCTGCTCTAAGAGCAACTTCAATAGATCCCCTGTTCACAAAAAAGCTACATTTAGGGGAAGTTTGGGCAAAAACAAACATCCACAACAGAACCTGTAAACCTGGAATATATTTAGGATCCTATAAACTCGACCGGCCCCAAGTTCCCTCTTGTTTAGGAAGATGACCTTCCCCTAAAAGCGTTGGTGGGCTAAAAAAAACCTGGCACTTCACCGTGCATTCCCCCATGCCGTCACCGCTCCGCCTCAGCACCCGCCCGCCACCATTGCCGCCTTGCCGCCCTCGCGATGTTGCTGCCACCTCACGTCACTACCACCGCGCCACCACCGACTTTCGGGCCCTAGGCCATCAGATGCGTCAAAGTTCCGGCCTGTTGGTCCCAATCGATTCATTGTTGAGGCGTTTTGCCTTGGAGACAAGGAACACATAAGGATGCAGGCCTTGGCTATTCCACAACTAGGTAGTCTTGTTGTGCCCATATGATGCGGATAAAAAATGCTCCACTTATGGACCGCACTTACGGAAACTCTCCTACGAACAGACTTGGCAGAGTCTAATTTATCAGTAACCCCTGGATTTCAGGTGCGGGGCCCTCCTGTCCCTAATCTAATAATGCCACTTCCATCCGTAGAAAAATGACTGTAAGTGTAACATTGCTCATGAGGATTTAGCAGAGATGAGGACGTTGATTTTGTTCATATGCCTATATGGCTACAAATCCATAAGTTGCCAGATTTTTAATGCAAGAAGAACATTGTGGAGAAACTTTTTTTGAAGCGGAGGAAAAGCTTTGGCTCATGTCATTAATAAAGAAGAAGAGAATTGTCCTGTTAATTAACGCAAAACCGAACAAAAACGGCACAAACACCCTCTCCGGCAGTAACACGACAACCTCGAGGGAATACCAGCCAACCTGGCTACCAACACAAGGCGCACACACACCACCAAAGAGAGAGCTGCAATCAAGGTTGTCCACCAGGGTCATTGTCATCACTCCTCCTCGAGCCAGCGACTCTGACTTCACCGAAGAAAGCCTGGTCGCAATGGCTTCGCAAACCCACGCCGGCACAAGCCAAACAGTTGACTCTTCGTGTAGAGGACTGTCAGCTCCGATTCTGATGATGAGATCTGAAGAAGATATATGCAAAGCTCGCGCCGATGAAGATCTTCATGACAGGACCGCCCAATGCAGGTCATCCTTGCCACACAATACACGGCAGCTCCAACTTCCAGCAACGGAAGACCAACACAAAGACCCGTCGGACATGCTGGAACAAGCGCCGACTACCAAGTTCTTGCCGCGACCAAACCATCACTCTTCATCACCATCGTTGTTGCGCAAGACATCACACGGGATCCACGCATCTCCGGTTGGCCACCTACCAGCCGCGACACCGTGTGCGTCCAACCCACCAAGAAACGTGGATGGGAGCAAGATTTTCAAGGCGACGCCCCAAAGGAGGAAGACACGTGAAAACGATGCCTGTCACTTGACTGGACTGATCTAGGATTTCCGTCGAAAAGCTTACCCTAAGGATGGGAGAGGTCGAAGAAGACTCCGTGGCGACGCCTCCAAGGAGGAGAGCGACGCCACAGGTGTCGCCGCCGTTGTCCGGCAAGAGTTGGGCAAGCTTTCACTTAGAGCCTTCTAGACCACCATCCCCATTCCATTGACGCGAGCCGGCCCACACTTCCACTGGCCTGGACACTCCAGACACGGCGACCGCTGAACGAAATATGCCCTAGAGGCAATAATAAAGTTGTTATTTATATTTCCTTATATCATGATAAATGTTTATTATTCATGCTAGAATTGTATTAACTGGAAACTTAGTACATGTGTGAATACATAGACAAACAGAGTATCCCTAGTATGCCTCTACTAGACTAGCTCGTTAATCAAAGATGGTTAAGTTTCCTAACCATAACATGTGTTGTCATTTGATGAACGAGATCACATCATTAGAGAATGATGTGATGGACAAGATCCATCCATTAGCTTAGCACTATGATCGTTTAGTTTATTGCTATTGCTTTCTTCATGACTTATACATGTTCCTATGACTATGAGATTATGCAACTCCCAAATACCGGAGGAACACTTAATGTGCTATCAAACGTCATAACATAACTGGGTGATTATAAAGATGCTCTACAGGTGTCTTCGATGGTGTTTGTTGACTTGGCATAGATTGTGATTAGGATTTGTCACTCCGAGTGTCGGAGAGGTATCTCTGGGCCCTCTTGGTAATGCTCATCACCATAAGCCTTGCAAGCAATGTGACTAATGAGTTAGTTGTGGGATGATGCATTACGGAACGAGTAAAGAGACTTGTCGGTAATGAGATTGAACTAGGTATGATGATACCGACGATCGAATCTCGGGCAAGTAACATACCGATGACAAAGGGAACAACGTATGTTGTTATGCAGTTTGACCGATAAAGATCTTCATAGAATATGTAGGAGCCAATATGAGCATCCAGGTTCCACTATTGGTTATTGACCGGAGATATGTCTCGGTCATGTCTACATAGTTCTCGAACCCGTAGGGCCGCACGCTTAATGTTCGATGACGATTTATATTATGAGTTATGTGATTTGATGTACCGAAGTTTGTTCGGGGTCCCGGATGAGATCACAGACATGACGAGGAGTCTCAAAATGGTCGAGACATAAATATTCATATATTGGAAGGTTACATTCGGACACCGGAATGGTTCGGATCGTTTCGAATGAGTTTCGGAGTACCTGGGGTTACCGGAACCCCCCGGGAAGTTATTGGGCCTCATGGGCTGATAATCCCCAAGTGCAGGGAATCATCGTAGCAATTTTAAAAGGTGGAAATGATAAGTATGGATTGTCTAACCCACAAGGAGCTAAAGGTAAGATCAATATTCTCTCAAGTCCTATCTGCCACTGATACGACTCTACGTACACCGAACATTTGCTTGCAACTAGATACGAGAAATAAAAATATGTTGTGGGTATGAAGAGGATAACTTTGCATAATATCGGAGAGCTAACATATACAAGTAGGTGATGTTATCATAAAGTTAGAATATATTACTAAATATTATAAATAGCGAGTGTGGAATAATGATGGGTTGGTGTGCAGAATTATCCTAGGCAATTGTTAACAAGACCGGTAGTCGTCATTGCAATTTCATATGAGGGAGAGGCATAAGCCAACATATTTTCTCTTCTTGGATCATATGCACTTATGATTGTAACTCTAGCAAGCATCCGCAACTACTAAAGATCATTAAGGTAAAACCCAACCATAGCATTAAACCATCAAGTTCCCTTTATCCCATACGCCACAACCCCCTTACTCGGGTTTATGCTTCTGTCACTCAAGCAACCCACTATAAGCAAATCATGAACGTATTGCAACACCCTACAGCGAGAATCCCTCACGCTTGCGTGACACAGAGGGCACAATAGGACAGCACCAAAATAAAACATACAACTCGTACCAATCTAGATCATCAATCAACCCAAAGATAAAAGATATCTACTCAAAACATCATAGGATGGCAACTCATCATTGGATCATAATATGTGGCATAAAGCACCATGTTCAAGTAGGGATTACAGCGGGGTGCGGGAGAGTGTACTGCTTAAAAGAGATGAGGATGGTGATGATGATGGTGATGGTGATGAAGACAATCACCGCGACGATGATTCCCCTGCCGATGGCACTCCGGCGCCACCGAGAGAGAGGAGGAGAGGTCCTCCCCCTTGTGCTTCCTCCTCCATGGCCTCCCCCATGGATGGGGAGAGGTTCTCCCTCTGGTCCTTGGCCTTCATGGCGATGATGGCCCCTCCGGGATCCTTCCCCATGGCCTCCGGTGATGATGACCCCCTCCGGCAGGGTGCCAGAGAGGGCCTATATTGATTTCTCGTGGCTACAGAGGCTTGCGGCGGCAGAACTTCTGATCTAGGTTATTTCCCGAAGGTTTCTGTATTTATAGGAGAGGTTGGCGTTGATTTCACGTTAGGGGGGGTGGTCTCCGGGTTGTCCACGGGGCAGGGGGGCGCGCCCTACGGGGGTGGGCGCGCCCCCCACCCTCATGGGTAGCCCGGGACTCTTCTGGCCCAACTCTTTCACTCTAGGAGCTTCTTTTGGTCCATAAAAAATCATCAAAAATTGGCACGTCAATTGGACTCTGTTTGGTATTCCTTTTCTGTAAAACTCAAAAACAAGGAGAAAACAGAAACTGGCACTGGGCTCTAGGTTAATAGGTTAGTCCCAAAAATCATGTAAAGTAGCATATAAATGCATATAAAACATCTACGATGGATAATATAATAGCATGAATACTTCATAAATGATAGATACGTCGGAGACATATCAGCATCCCCAAGCTTAATTCCTGCTCGTCCTCGAGTAGGCAAATGATAAAAGAAATAGTTTATGAAGTGTGAATGCTAGCAGGTGCACAAGTTTGATCAACGATAATTTCAATAACCTTTTCTAGCATCATTATATGTCATAACAGTAGATCTCTCATAAAACTTTTCATGATGAAGTAACAAGCTATTCACATGTTAAAGTATAGATCATAAACTTTCTTGAAAACTAACAAACAGTGCTTTTAGTCATCAAACAACTGCAATTCATCTTATTTTCAGGAAGGGTCTATGTAAGAGCTTTGATTTAGCAAATCCCACATACTCGACTATCATATAGTCTTTCACAATTGCTAACACTCATGTGATATTTATGGGTTCAAAGTTTTAATTGGACACAGAGAAATATAGGGGCTTATAGTTTTGCCTCCCAATCCTTTTACCTCAAGGGTAAAGTCAACAATAATAGTTCATGATAACTTACATCCAATTAGATATATATATCAGGATCTTTCCAACACAATGCGCTTGCCAAAGGATAAAATGTAAAACGGAAAGGTGAAGATCACCAAGACTCTTGTATAAGGTAAAAGACAAGAATAAAAGATAGGCCCTTCGCAGAGGGAAGCAGAGGTTGTCACATGCTTTTAAGGTTGGATGCACAAAATCTTAATGCAAAAGAACGTCACTTTATATTGCCTCTTGTGATGGAGACCTTTATTATGCAGTCCATCGCTTTTATGTCTTCCCTATCACAAGTTCGTATAAAGCTTATTTTCTTCGCACTAATAGATCATACATATTTAGAGAGCAATTTTTATTGCATGCACCGATGACAACTTACTTGAAGGATCTTACTCAATCCATAGGTAGGTATGGTGGACTCTCATGGCAAAACTAGTTTAAGGGGTATTCGGAAGCACAAGTTGTATCTCTTACTTGGTGCAAAGAATTTGGCTAGCATGAGGGGGAAAGGCAAGCTCAGCATGTTGGATGATCCATGACAATATACTTTATTTCGGATATAAGAAAACATAACCCATTACGTTGTCTTCCTTGTCCAACATCAACCTTTTAGCATGTCATATTTTAATGAGTGCTCACAATTACAAAAGATGTCCAAGATAGTATATTTATATGTGAAATATCTCTTCCTTCAATATTCTTTCATGAATTGTTCAAGCGACCAATTCTGCGTTTGCTAACTTTCAGTAAGTTTACTACCTATACTTATTAGGTGTGAAGTCATTACTCCCCATGGTATAAGCATATGAAACATATATAAATTCAGATTTATGATATTCAATTCATTCAACCATTTACTCATAGGATTTACGTGAAACACGTGAGTAAATGACAAACTACTCCAAAAAGATATAAGTGAAGAACACTAAGTAGTCAAATAATTAACTAGCCATGGGAGGATTCTTTTTCATTCAAGATTTCAGATCCAATTATTTTATTCAAACAGCAAGTAAAATTGAAAATACGCTCCAAGCAAAACACATATCATGTGACGAATAAAAATATAGCTCCGAGTAAAGTATACCGATAGTTTTGAAGATGAAAGAGGGGATGCCTTCCGGGCCATCCCCAAGCTTAGGCGCTTGAGTCTTCCTTGAATATTACCTTTGGGTGCCTTGGGAATCCCCAAGCTTAGGCTCTTTCCGCTCCTTATTCTTCTCATATCAATATCTCACCCAAAGCTTGAAAACTTCAATCACACAAAACTTAACGGAACTTCGTGAGATAGGTTAGTATGATAAAGAGCAAACCATTCACTTTGGTACTATCAAAGACAAGGTTCATAATTGTCCTCACACAATTCCTACTGTACCATACCATTTCTACAATTTATATTGAGAAATATAAGCAATAGAAACTAGAAAACAAGCAAACTATGCAATGAAAACAGAATCTGTTAGAAACAGAACTGTCTGTAATAATCTGAACAGCAACCATACTTCTGCTACTAAAAAAATTATGAAATAAATTGGTGGACGTGAGGAATTTGTCTATTAATCATCTGCAAAAATAATCAACCTAAAATCACTCTCTACTAAAAAATGGCATCTATTCTCGTGAGCGCAAAGTTTCTGTTTTTTACAGCAAGATTGCAAAGACTTCACCCATGTCTTCCCAAAGGTTCTACTTGGCACAAACACTAATTAAAACATAAAACCACATATAACCTGAGGCTAGATGAATTATTTATTACTAAACAGTAACAAAAGGCAAGAAACAAAAATAAAATTGGGTTGCCTCCCAACAAGCGCTATCGTTTAACGCCCCTAGCTAGGCATGATGATTTCAATGATGCTCACATAAAAGATAAGAATTGAAACATAAAGAGAGCATCATGAAGAATATGACTAGCACATTTAAACCTAACCCACTTCCTATGCTTAGGGATTTTGTGAGCACACAAATTAAGGGAACAAGAATCAACTAGCATAGGAAGGCAAAGCAAGTATAACTTCGAAACTTTAAGCACATAGAGAGGAAACTTGATATTATTGCAACTCCTACAAGCATATATTCCTACCTTATAATAATTTTCAGTAGCATCATGAATGAGTTTAACAATACAACCATCACATAAAGCATTCTTTTCATGATCTACAAGCATAGAAATTTTTCTACTCTCCTCATAAGCAAAATTCTTCTCATTCGGAATAGTGGGATCACTAATTCCTAAAGTTGACACTATTCCAAACCCACTTTAGATGATAGTATTATTCATACTCCAAAAGATATAAGTGAAGTTCATGGAGCATTCTACAATTAATATAGACTAACCAATATCTAAGCTCAAAATATGTAAGTGAAGCACACGAAGCATTCTATAAAACCATACTCGAAAGATTTAAGTAAAGCACAAAGAGCAATTCTACAAGATCATACTTAAAAGATATAAGTGAAGCACATGAAGTATTCTATAAATCAATGAAGGGCTAACTCATACTAGCATGGTTCTTAAAGAAAAAAAACACAAAGGACACAAATCATGTGAACAAAACAAAAACCGAGGTATACCGATAATTGTTGAAGAAGAAAGATGGGATGCCAACCGGGGCATCCCCAAGCTTAGATGCTTGAGTATCCTTTGAAATATTGCCTTGGGCATCCCCAAGCTTGAACTCTTGCCTCTCTTTATTCTTCTCATATTGATAGCTCCTCAATCTTCGAACACTTCATCCACACAAAACTTTAACAAAAACTTTGTGAGATCCTTTAG
This sequence comes from Triticum dicoccoides, assembly GCF_002162155.2. Classification (NCBI taxonomy): domain Eukaryota; kingdom Viridiplantae; phylum Streptophyta; class Magnoliopsida; order Poales; family Poaceae; genus Triticum; species Triticum dicoccoides. Next base: position 308,970,257 of record NC_041381.1, read on the forward strand.
TGTAATAAAGCAAACTACCACTTTAAGGTACTATAATGAACTCATTATTTATTTATATTGGTGTTAAACCTAATGTATTCCATAGATTCATCAAAATAAGGAAACCACATGCGAAAAATAGAATCTGTCAAAAACAGGACAGTCTTTAGTAATCTGGAAGTTTAGTAAACTTCTGTAACTCCAAAAATTATGAAATAAATATGAAAATTTGAAAAATTTGTACAGAAGTAATGTGCAAAAAGTTTCAGAACAATTTGACCTTCCAGTAAAAAAAATGTAAAATCACGCGCTACAGCCAAAGTTTCTGTTTTTGTTCTGCACATAGTAAACAAGCAATCTAATCATCCTAAAACCAAAGCTTGGCACATTATTTTTGTAATACAATGGATATATACAAGGGGATAATTATTTACAGAAAAACTTCCATGAAAAATTCTACATTGTTTCCGTGAGCATGAACACAAGTGCTCAAGGTCGACCCTCACTTCTTCAATGCATAACCTTCCAATCACTTCGCTTTTTGAAAAACTTTTTTTTAGGCATGAGAGGCAAGTAATTTTTTTTGTATTTACAATCTTTTAATTTTTTTTGTATGCTTCACCCACAACTAAATAGAAACAAAAAGGAAAAACAAAATCTACTTAGTGAAGAAAGCAAACAAGCACACACGAGAATATCAACCCCATGCTATTGCTCCCCGATAACAGCGCCAGAAAAGAGCTTGATAATCCCCAAGTGCAGGGAATCATCGTAGCAATTTCCAAAGGTGGAAGTGATAAGTATGGAGTGTCGAACCCACAAGGAGCTAAAGGTAAGATCAATATTCTCTCAAGTCCTATCTGCCACTAATACGACTCTACGTACACCGAACGTTTGCTTCCAACTAGATACGAGAAATAAAACTACGTTGTGGGTATGAAGAGGATAACTTTGCATGATATCGGAGAGCTAAAATATAAAAGTAGGTGATGTTATCATAAAGTTAGAATATATTACTAAATATTATAAATAGCGAGTGTGGAATAATGATGTGTCGGTGTGCGGAATTATCCTAGGCAATTGTTAACAAGACCAGTAGTCGTCATTGCAATTTCATATGAGGGAGAGGCATAAGCTAACATACTTTCTCTTCTTGGATCATATGCACTTATGATTGGAACTCTAGCAAGCATCCGCAACTACTAGAGATCATTAAGATAAAATCCAACCATAGCATTAAAGCATCAAGTCCCCTTTATCCCATACGCCACAACCCCCTTACTCGGGTTTATGCTTCTATCACTCAAGCAACCTACTATAAGTGAATCATGAACGTATTGCAACACCCTACAGCGGGAATCCCTCATGCTTGCACGACATGGAGGGCACAATAGGACAGCACCAAAATAAAACATACAACCCGTACCAATCTAGATCATCAATCAACCCAAATATAAAAGATATCTACTCAAAACATCATAGGATGGCAACACATCATTGGATCATAATATGTGGCATAAAGCACCATGTTCAAGCAGGGATTACAACGGGGTGCGGGAGAGTGGACCGTGTAAAAGAGATGAGGATGGTGATGATGATGGTGATGTTGATGAAGATGATCACCGCGGCGATGATTCCCCTCCTGATGGCACTCCGGCGCCACCCAGAGAGAGGAGGAGAGGTCCTCCCCCTTGTGCTTCCTCTTCCATGGCCTCCCCCTGGATGGGGAGAGGTTCTCCCTCTAGTCCTTGGCCTTCATGGAGATGATGGCCCCTCCGGGATCCTTCCCCATGGCCTCCGCTGATGATGGCCCCCTCCGGCAGGGTGCCAGAGAGGGCCTAGATTGATTTCTCGTGGCTACAGAGGCTTGCGGCGGTGGAACTTCCGATCTAGGTTATTTCCTGAAGGTTTCTGTATTTATAGGAGAGGTTGGTGTTGATTTCACGTTAGGGGGTTCTCCTGGCTGTCCACGAGACAGGGGGGCGCACCCCCACCCTCGTGGGCAGCCCGGGACTCTTCTGGCCCAACTCTTTCACTCCAGGGGCTTCTTTTGGTCCATAAAAAATCATCAAAAGTTGGCACGTCAATTGGACTCCGTTTGGTATTCCTTTTTCTGTAAAACTCAAAAACAAGGAGAAACCAAAAACTGGCACTGGGCTCTATATTAATAGGTTAGTCCCAAAAATCATATAAAATAGCATATAAATGCATATAAAACATCTACGATGGATAATATAATAGCATGAATACTTCATAAATTATAGATATGTCGGAGACGTATCATGGGCCTAGTGGTGGAAGAAAGGAGGCAAGCCAGGGAGTGGCGCGTGCCCCCCCCTAGCCCAATCCGAATTGGACTAGGTTTGGGGGGGGCCCTCCTTTCCTTCTCTTCTCCTCCTCCTCCCCCCCTTCTCCTTGTGGGAATATGAAAGGGGGGCGGGCGAATCCTACTTGGAGTAGGACCCCCCCTTGGGTGCGCCACACCTTGGCCGGCCTCCTCCTCCCTCCCCCCTTTATATACGTGGGAAGGGGGCACCCCAAAGGCACACAAAAGTTTCTCTTAGCCGTGTGCGGCGCCCCCCTCCACAGAAACACACCTTGGTCATATCATCGTAGTGCTTAGGCGAATCCCTGCGCCGGTAACTTCACCATCACCATCGCCACGCCGTCGTGCTGACGGAACTCTCCCTCGGCCTCAACTGGATCAAGAGTATGAGGGACGTCATCGAGCTGAACGTGTGCTGAACACGGAGGTGCTGTACGTTCGGTGCTAAGATCGGTCGGATCGTGAAGACGTACGACTACATCAACCGCATTGATAAATGCTTCCGCTTTCGGTATACGAGGGTACGTGGACACACTCTCCCCGCTCGTTGCTATGCTTCTCCTAGATAGATCTTGCGTGATCGTAGGAAATTTTTTGAATACTACGTTTCCCAACAACCGCACCATCACCACGTCGAGGCCACCGCCTACCTCGTTGTCGACCAACACCGATGAGCCAGATCTGGCGACCACATCTAACCATGACGTAGAGCTTCAAGACGCCTCCGTCTGGAGGATCAACTGCCACCAAAACTTGGAGGGGAGGCCGCCACCCACCCCATCGCACCGGAGGAAAGACCGCCAACTTAAGCCTGCATTGCTTTCCACAGTCGCCGCCCCAACGCGCACGGAAGAAAAAGCTTCCCATCGTGTGGAGAAACTTCTGAAAGGTGCAGATGAGATCATGGATATGCGTTTAAATGGAAATACTAGGGGAGACTATATTCTCTTAAGGGTGAAACATGATATACGTATGCCCTTGACCAAATATGTAAGCATTGTTAGAGGTAAAGAACGACAGCTATATCTTGTCCGCTGTGAGAAGCTCGCGAGGTACTGTAAGATTTGCGGCCTAGTAGGTCATGAGTTCAAGGAGTGTGGGCTCGGAATCCATGCAGAGAAAAATATAAAGTTTGGTGATTGGATTTATGCAGATGCTCCTAACAATCCTAGGGCATACAATGATGGTAGGCCAAAGGGCATGCATGTTGGTACACGGGCTAAGGATTATATCAGTAATCAATAAAGGAGGGGCGGAACCTTGAAATAATGGATACAACTTCGATCCTAGTGAAAATTCTAGGTAGTAGTGTGGCAACGGAAAAGGACTCTATAAAGCATTTGAATATGGATGTGGTGGAGGCGAACACGAGAGCCTTTTGTGCACCAAAAGTCATGCTATAACTGATGGGAGTGGGAAGGATTTGAAAGAGAACAATTCTCCAACTAGCAGTAAAAGCAGTAAAAGGGTGAAAGTTACCAAGGAAAGTGGAAATGATGAGATATAGGCGGCCTCCCTTGGAGAGAACAGTCGGATGCAACGAATATCATGTTGTGGAACTACGTGTGCACGCGCGGGGGAGAGGGGGTGTGCAGTTTGTGAGGTATTGGCCCTCTCTAAAGCCAATAACCCCAAGCTTGTCTTTCTTTGTGAAACTAGACAAGCTTTAGATAAATTTGAGAAGTTAAGATGGAGACTAGGTGTGAAAGGTTTCCATGCAGTGAGTAGTGATGAAAGAAGTGGAGGTTTGGCACTTTTCTCAGATGAGTCTTTATTAGTGACTGTACTTGATGCATGCAACATGTACATTGATGTTAATATTTTGGATGGTGGATCTGGTATTTCTTGGAGGGGGACCTTTGTGTATGGGGAACCAAGAGTTGAAAACATATAACATATGCGCACTACTGCAGGATGCTGCTAACACGACACTACAATCAGAGACCCATCGACGAAACTGTGTGTGATGCATTATTAATCACAAAAGGTGGTGTAAAAACCCATCAAAAATGATACAAACTATTTGTGATAGCGGGGACATCAAACACGATTCAGATTAGATTTACGTGTGCGATACATGGCATACAGTTCATCCATACAAACTGTTTGCGATAAGCATAACAATAGAAGCGGTCAGCCAAATGAAGGTGTGTGCGATATACGGCATACAGTTTACTCGGATAAACTATTTGTGATTAGGAAACACAGCAGAATTGGTCAGCCAGATTAAGGTGTGTGCGATAGACGGCATACAGTTCACTCGGATGAACTGTTTCTGATGAGCCAAGACAACAGAAACAGTTCAACTTAACAAGATGTGTGTGATACTGATAACCCACAAGTATAGGGGATCAATTGTAGCCTTTCTCGATAAGTAAGAGTGTCAAACCCAACAAGGAGCTAAAGGTAGGATTTATATTCTCTCAAGTTCTATCAACCCCCAATACAACTCTATGAACACTTAATGTTCGCTTTACCTAGAAAAATAATAAAACTAAAAGTACTTTGTAGGTGTAGTGGGATAGGTTTGCAAGAATAAAACTAGATGTACTTAGCAAGAATAAAACTATGAGTAAATTGCAAGATAATAAAGTTAGTTGTTTAGTAGAGAGATTTTTGTCACAAGAAAGTTATTTGTCCCTAGGAAATCGATAACTAGATTGGTAATCATTATTGCAATTTTATACGAGGGAGAGGCATGAGCTAACATACTGTTGTAGGGTGGAACCCTAGATGGAGATCTTTCATGAATTGGAGGGGAAATCCCCAAGAACAAGAAGAACACGAAGAACACAAGAGAGGGAAAACACTCAAATTGACTAGATCCAATCACACATATGCTAGATCCAAGAACACACAAGAGGTCACAATGATTCAAGGACAAGAAAAGAAAGATACAAGGTAACTATTTCATCCCAATACTATGAGGAGAGAGGTCTTGATGATCCTATGATGGGGATCTTTCCCTAGATGGGGGGCTTGAATCCACTGGGGATCTTCTCCATAGGAGGTCTTGATCTCCATGGGAGAGGTCTCTCTCTCACAAGAGGAGGTACAAGGAGCAAAGTTCACTAAATAATGTCATGTCCTTTTCTATCATTCTAATGAACTAGGGGAGGATTTTATATAGTCTAGGGACGAATTGTGAGGGAGACGGGGATACAAGGGTCCAAAACACAAAAGTGCACGCAGGCACGCGGAGTGGTCCGGGCACCCGGAGCAAGACCGGCCGGGCACCCGGACCAGCCAGGGCCTCTTCTCGGGAGGTGGTAGCAGGGGGCCGGGCACCCGAGGATTGACAGCCCAGGCACCCGGGGTGGCTGGTGGCGTCCATGCGAGGGGGTCGGGTGCCCGGGGCCCAAGGTGCGGGCACCCGGGTCGGCGGCCTGTGGCCTGGAGGGAGGGGCAGGCACCCGGGGCCTCAAGGCCGGGCACCCGGGGGTGGCCTGGGCCGCGGCTAGGCCAAGTGAGGCCGGGCACCCGGGGCCAGCTGGGAGCAGCGCCATGGAGGGCCCGAGCCTCCGGGGCCAAAGTGCCCCAGCACCCGGAGTGTCCAGTGCCTCTTCTCCTTCATCCTTCTCGCTCCTTTCCTCCTTCTTCTCGTCCGTAGGTGCTCGAGTCTTTGTGCTAGCCTCTCCATGATCAACACCTTGATACCTAATCAGGCATAACACTTCCATTTGAGGTAGGACCAAACTCTCTAATGAATTTGAGTGGAGCTCGAAGAGGAAGGAGCTGACCTCGTTCTCGATGGTGCGTGCACGTGCTCTTGTCCTAGGTCCTCTCCATGCTAGTGGTGGTGGTGTGACTTCCATGGGGATGGTCGAGGGATGCTCCGCATCACATACTTTCTCTACTTGGATCATATGCACTTATGATTGGAACTCTAGCAAGCATCTGCAACTACTAAAGATCATTAGGTAAAACCCAACCATAGCATTAAAGTATCAAGTCCTCTTTACTCCCATACACAAAAACCCACTTACTGAAGGAAATATGCCCTAGAGGCAATAATAAAGTTGTTATTTATATTTCCTTATATCATGATAAATGTTTATTATTCGTGCTAGAACTGTATTAACCGAAAACTTAGTACATGTGTGAATCATAGACAAACGGAGTGTCCCTAGTATGCCTCTACTAGACTACCTCGTTAATAAAAGATGGTTAAGTTTCCTAGCCATAGACATGTGTTGTCATTTGATGAACGGGATCACATCATTAGAGAATGATGTGATGGACAAGACCCACCCGTTTGCTTAGCACTATGATCGTTTAGTTTATTGCTATTGCTTTCTTCATGACTTATACATGTTCCTATGACTATGAGATTATGCAACTCCCGAATACCGGAGGAACACTTAGTGTGCTATCAAATGTCACAACGTAACTGGGTGATTATAAAGATGCTCTATAGGTGTCTCCGATGGTGTTTGTTGAGTTGGCATAGATCGAGATTAGGATTTGTCACTCTGATTGTCGGAGAGGTATCTCTGGGCCCTCTAGGTAATGCACATCACTATAAGCCTTGCAAGCAATGTGAGTAATGAATTAGTTGCAGGATGATGCATTACGGAACGAGTAAAGAGACTTGCTGATAACGAGATTGAACTAGGTATGATGATACCGACGATCGAATATCGGGCAAGTAACATACCGATGACAAAGGGAACAACGTATGTTGTTATGCGGTTTGACCGATAAAGATTTTCGAAGAATATGTAGGAGCCAATATGAGAATCTAGGTTCCGCTATTGGTTATTGACCAGAGATGTGTCTCGGTCATGTCTACATAGTTCTCGAACCTGTAGGGTACGCACGCTTAACGTTCGATGACGATTCGTATTATGAGTTTATGTGATTTGATGTACCGAATGTTGTTCTGAGTCCCGGATGAGATCATGGACATGACGAGAGTCTCGAAATGGTCGAGACATAAAGATTCATATATTGGAAGGCTACATTCGGACACAAGAATGGTTTGGGTCGTTTCGGATAAGTTTCGGAGTACCAGGGGTTACGGGAACCCCCCAAGAAGTTATTGGGCCTCATGGGCCTAGTGGTCGAAGAGAGGAGGCAGGACAAGGTGTGGCGTGTGCCCCCTGGCCCAAATCGAATTGTACTAGGGCTAGGGGGCGCCCCCCCCTTCCTTCTCTTCTCCCTCTCCTTCCCCCCTTCTCCTTGTGGAAGTAGGAAGGGGGGGCGAATCCTACTTGGAGTAGGACTCCCCTCCCTTGGGTGCGCCTCCTCCTGGCCGGCCTCCTCCTCCCTCCCTCCTTTATATACGTCTGGAGGGGGCACCCAAAGGCACAACAGACAATCTCTTAGCCATGTGTGGTGCCCCCACTCCACAGTTTTATACCTCGGTCATATCGTCGTAGTGCTTAGGCAAAGTCCTATGCCGGTAACTTCATCATCATTGTCACCATGCCGTTGTGCTGACGGAACTCTCCCACGGCCTCAGCTGGATCAAGAGTTCGAGGGACGTCACCGAGCTGAACGTGTGCAGATCACGGAGGTGCCATGCGTTCGGTACTTGGATTGGTTGGATTGCGAAGACGTTTGACTACATCAACCGCATTACTAAACGCTTCCGTTTTCGGTCTACGAGGGTACGTGGACACACTCTCCCCGCTCGTTGCTATGCTTCTCCTAGATAGATCTTGTGTGATCGTAGGAAATTTTGTGAAATACTACGTTCCCCAACAGTGGCATCCGAGCCAGGTCTATGCGTAGATGTTATATGCATGAGTAGAACACAAAGAGTTGTGAGCGATAATAGTCATACTGCTTACCAGCATGTCATACTTTGATTCGGTGGTATTGTTGGATGAAGCGGCCCAGACAAACATTACATGACCGCGTTCATGAGACTGGTTCTACCGCCGTGCTTCACACACAGGTGGCTAGTGGGTGTCTGTTTCTCCAACTTTAGTTGAATCGAGTGTGACTATGCCCGATCCTTGTTGAAGGTTAAAACAACACACTTGACGAAAAATCGTTGTGGTTTTGATGCGTAGGTAAGAACAGTTCTTCCTAGAAGCCCGTAGCAGCCACGTAAAAATTGCAACTACAAAGTAGAGGACGTACTAACTTGTTTTTGCAGGGCTTGTTGTGATGTGATATGGTCAAGATGTGATGACATATAAATTTTTGTATGAGATGATCATGTTTTGTAACAGTTATCGGCAACTGACAGGAGCCATATGGTTGTCGCTTTATTGTATGAAATGCAATCGCCATGTAATTGCTTTACTTTATCACTAAGCGGTAGTGATAGTCGTAGAAGCAATAGTTGGCAAGACAACAACGATGCTTCGATGGAGATCAAGGTGTCAAGCCAGTGACGATGGTGATCATGACGGTGCTTTGGAGATGGAGATCAAAGTCACAAGATGATGATGGCCATATCATATCACTTATTTGATTGCATGTGATGTTTATCCTTTATGCATCTTATTTTGCTTAGTACGGCGGTAGCATTATAAGATGATCTCTCACTAAAATTTCAAGGTACAAGTGTTCTCCCTGAGTATGCACCATTGCGACAGTTCGTCGTGTCGAGACACCACGTGATGATCGGGTGTGATAAGCTCTACGTTCACATACAACGGGTGCAAGCCAGTTTTGCACATGCAGAATACTCGGGTTAAACTTGACGAGCCTAGCATATGCAGATATGGCCTCGGAACACTAAGACCGAAAGGTCGAGCGTGAATCATATAGTAGATATGATCAACATAGTGATGTTCACCATTGAAAACTACTCCATCTCATGTGATGATCGGACATGGTTTAGTTGATATGGATCACGTGATCACTTAGATAATTAGAGGGATGTCTATCTAAGTGGGAGTTCTTAAGTAATATGATTAATTGAACTTTAATTTATCATGAACTTAGTACCTGATAGTATTTTGCATGTCTATGTTGTTGTAGATAAATGGCACGTGCTACTGTTCCATTTAATTTTAATGCATTTCTAGAGAAAGCTAAGTTGAAAGATGATGCTAGCAACTACACGGACTGGGTCCGTAACTTGAGGATTATCCTCATTGCTGCACAGAAGAATTATATCCTAGAAGCATCGCTAGGTGCAAGACCCGGTGCAGGAGAAACACTGGACGTTGTGAACGCTTGGCAGAGCAAAGCTGATGACTACTCGATAGTTCAGTGTGCCATGCTTTACGGCTTAGATCGGGACTTCAACGATGTTTTGAACGTCATGGAGCATATGAGATGTTCTAGGAGTTGAAGTTAATATTTCAAGTAAATGCCTGGATTGAAAGATATGAAGTGTCCAATGAAGTTCTACAACTGCAAAATGGAGGAGAATGGTTCTGTTAGTGAGCATATACTCAGAATGTCTGGGTACCACAATCACTTGACTCAACTGGGAGTTAATCTTCCGGTTGATAGTGTCATTGACAGAGTTCTTCAATCACTGCCACCAAGCTACAAAATCTTCACGATGAACTATAATATGCAAGGGATGGATAAGACAATTCCCGAGCTCTTCGCGATGCTAAAGGCTATGGAGGTAGAAATCAAGAAGGAGCATCAATTGTTGATGGTTAACAAGACCAGTAGTTTCAAGAAAAGGGCAAAGGGAAGAAGGGGAACTTCAAGAAGAACGACAAGCAAGTTGCTGCTCAAGTGAAGAAGCCGAAGTCTGGACCTAAGCCTGAGATTGAGTGCTTCTACTGCAAAGGGACTGGTCACTGGAAGCGGAACTGTCCCAAGTATTTGGCGGATAAGAAGGAAGGCAAAGTGAAAGGTATATTTGATATACATGTTATTGATGTGTACCTTACTAATGCTCGTAGTAGCGCCTAGGTATTTGATACTGGTTCTGTTGTTCACATTTGCAACTCGAAACAGGGGCTACAGATTAAGCGAAGACTGGCTAAGGACAAGGTGACGATGCGCGTGGGAAATGGTTCCAAAGTTGATGTGATGCCGTCGGCACGCTAACTCTACATCTACCTTCGGCATTAGTTTTAGACCTAAATAATTGTTATTTGGTGCCAGCGTTAAGCATGCACATTATATCTGGATCTTGTTTGATGTGAGATGGTTATTCATTTAAATTAGAGAATAATGGTTGTTCTATTTATATGAGTAATATCTTTTATGGTCATGCACCCTTGATGAGTGGTCTATTTTTGTTGAATCTCGATAGTAGTGATACACATATTCATAGTATTGAAGCCAAAAGATATAAGTTTAATAATGATAGTGCAACTTATTTGTGGCACTGCCGTTTAGGTCATATTGGTGTAAAACGCATGAAGAAACTCCATGCTGATGGGCTTTTGGAATCACTTGATTATGAATCACTTGATGCTTGCGAACCATGCCTCATGGGCAAGATGACTAAGACTACGTTCTCCGGAACAATGGAGCGAGCAACAGACTTATTGGAAATAATGCATACTGATGTATGCGGTCCGATGAGTATCGATGCTCGTGGCGGGTATCGTTATTTCCCGACCTTCACAGATGATTTGAGCAGATATGGGTATATCTACTTAATGAAACATAAGTCTGAAACATTTGAAAAGTTCAAAGAATTTCAGAGTGAAGTGAAAAACATCGTAACAGGAAAATAAAGTTTCTGCGATCTGATCGTGGAGGTGAATATTTGAGTTACAAATTTGGTCTTCATTTGAAACAATGCGGAATAGTTTCGCAACTCAAGCTACCCGAACACCACAGCGTAATGGTGTGCCGAACGTCCTAACCGCACTTTATTAGATATGGTGCGATCTATGATGTCTCTTACTAATAGGGAACCATCTAATTGTGGTTTGGCAAGAAACCCAAGTTGTCGTTTCTTAAAGTTTGGGGCTGCGATGCTTATGTGAAAAAACTTCAACCTAATAAGCTCGAACCCAAATCGGCGAAATGTGTCTTCATAGGATACCCAAAGGAAACTGTTAGGTAAACCTTCTATCACAGATCCGAAGGCAAGATATTCGTTGCTAAGAATGGATCCTTTCTAGAGAAGGAGTTTCTCTCGAAAGAAGTGAGTGGGAGGAAAGTAGAACTTGATGAGGTAATTGTACCTGCTCCCTTATTGGAAAGTAGTTCATCACAGAAATTGGTTCTAGTGATTCCTACAACAATTAGTGAGGAAGCTAATGATGATGATCATGAAACTTTTGATCAAGTTACTACCAAACCTCGTAGGTCAAGCAGAGTAAGATCCGCACCAGAGTGGTACGATAATCCTGTTCTGGAAGTCATGATACTTGACCATGACGAACCTATGAACTATGAGGAAGCGATGATGAGCCCAGATTCTGCAAAATTGCTTGAGGCCATGAAATCTGAGATGGGATCCATGTATGAAAACAAAGTGTGGACTTTGGTTGACTTGCCCGATGATCGGCAAGCCATAGAGAATAAATGGATCTTCAAGAAGAAGACCGGCGCTGACGGTAATGCTACTATCTACAAAGCTCGAATTGTTACAAAAGGTTTTTGACAAGTTCAAGGAGTTGACTACGATGAGACCTTCTCACCCGTAGCGATGCTTAAGTCCGTCCGAATCATGTTAGCAATTGCCGCATTTTATGATTATGAAATTTTGCAAATGGATGTCAAAACTGCATTCCTTAATGGATATCTTAAAGAAGAGTTGTATATGATGCAACCAGTAGGTTTTGTCGATCCAAAAGGTGCTAACAAAGTGTGCAAGCTCTAGCGATCCATTTATGGACTGGTGCAAGCATCTCGGAGTTGGAATATACGCTTTGATAGTTTTATCAAAGCATATGGTTTTATACAAACTTTTGGAGAAGCCTGTATTTACAAAAGAGTGAGTGGGAGCTCTGTAGCATTTCTGATATTATATGTGGATGACATATTGTTGATCGGAAATGATACTGAATTTTTGGATAGCATAAAAGGATACTTGAATAAGAATTTTTCAATGAAAGACCTCGGTGAAGCTGCTTATATATTGGGCATCAAGATCTATAGAGATAGATCAAGACGCTTAAATGGACTTTCACAAAGCACATACCTTGATAAAGTTTTGAAGAAGTTCAAAATGGATCAAGCAAATAAAGGGTTCTTGCCTGTGTACAAGGTGTGAAGTTGAGTCAGACTCAATGCCCGACCACTGCAGAAGATAGAGATAAAATGGAAGTCATTCCCTATGCTTCAACCATAGGTTCTATCATGTATGCAATGTTGTGTACCAGACCTGATGTGTGCCTTGCTATTAGTTTAGCAAGGAGGTACCAAAGTAATCCAGGAGTGGATCACTGGACAACGGTCAAGAACATCCTGAAATACCTGAAAAGGACTAAGGATATATTTCTTGTTTATGGAGGTGACAAAGAGCTCATCGTAAATGGTTACGTCGATGCGAGCTTTGACACTGATCCAGATGACTCTAAGTCACAAACCGGATACGTATTTATAATGAATGGAGGAGCTATAAGTTGGTGCAGTTCCAAGCAGAGCGTCGTGGTGGGATCTACGTGTGAAGAGGAGTACATAGCTACTTCAGAAGCAACACATGAAGGAGTCTGGATGAAGGAGTTCATATCCGATCTATATGTCATACCTAGTGCATCAGGTCCAATGAAAATCTTTTGTGACAATACTGGTGCAATTGCCTTGCCAAAGGAATCCAGATTTCACAAGAGAAACAAGCACATCAAGAGATGCTTCAATTCCATCCGCGATCAAGTAAAAGAGGGAGACATAGAGATTTGCAAGATACATACGGATCTGAATGTTGCAGACCCATTGACTAAGCCTCTTTCACGAGCAAAACATGATCAACACCAAGACTCCATGGGTGTTAGAATCATTACTGTGTAATCTAGATTATTGACTCTAGTGCAAGTGGGAGACTGAAGGAAATATGCCCTAGAGGCAATTATAAAGTTGTTATTTTTATATTTCCTTATATCATGATAAATGTTTATTATTCATGCTAGAATTGTATTAACCGGAAACTTAGTACATGTGTGAATACATAGACAAACAGAGTGTCCCTAGTATGCCTCTACTAGACTAGCTCGTTAATCAAAGATGGTTACGTTTCCTAGCCATAGACATGTCTTGTCATTTGATGAACAGAATCACATCATTAGAGAATGATGTGATGGACAAGACCCATCCGTTAGCTTAGCACTATGATCGTTTAGTTTATTGCTATTGCTTTCTTCATGACTTATACATGTTCCTATGACTATGAGATTATGCAACTCCCGAATATCAGAGGAACACTTAGTGTGCTATCAAACGTCACAACGTAACTGGGTGATTATAAAGATGCTCTACAGGTGTCTCCAATGGTGTTTGTTGAGTTGGCATAGATCGAGATTAGGATTTGTCACTCTGATTGTCGGAGAGGTATCTCTGGGCCCTCTCGGTAATGCACATCACTATAAGCCTTGCAAGCAATGTGACTAATGAATTAGTTGCAGGATGATGCATTATTAAACGAGTAAAGAGGCTTGCCGGTAACGAGATTGAACTAGGTATGATGATACCGACGATCGAATCTCGGGCAAGTAACATACCGATGACAAAGGGAACAACGTATGTTGTTATGCGGTTTGACCGATAAAGATCTTCGAAGAATATGTAGGAGCCAATGTGAGCATCCAGGTTCCGCTATTGGTTATTGACAGGAGATGTGTCTCGGTCATGTCTACATAGTTCTCGAACCCGTAGGGTTCGCACGTTTAATGTTCGATGATGATTCGTATTATGAGTTTATGTGATTTGATGTATCGAAGTTTGTTCGGAGTCCCGGATGAGATCACGGACATGACGAGGAGTCTCGAAATGGTTGATACATAAAGATTCATATATTGGAAGGCTAGATTTGGACACCAGAATGGTTCGGGTCATTTTGGATAAGTTTCAGAGTACCAGGGGTTACCGGAACCCCCCGGGAAGTTATTGGGCCTCATGGGCCTAGTGGTGGAAGAGAGGAGGCAGGCCAAGGTGTGGCGCGTGCCCCCCTAGCCCAAACCTAATTGGACTAGGGCTAGGGGGGCCGCCTCCCCCCTTTCCTTCTCTTCTCCCTCTCCTTCCCCCCTTCTCCTTGTGGAAGTAGGAAAGGGGCGGGGGCGAATCCTACTTGGAGTAGGACTCCCTCCCTTGGGCGCGCCTCCTCCTGGCCGACCTCCTCCTCCCTCCCTCCTTTATATACATGGGGAGGGGGCACCCAAAGGCACAACAGACAATCTCTTAGCCGTGTGCGGTGCCTCCTCCAAAGTTTTACACCTCGGTCATATCGTCGTAGTGCTCAGGCAAAGCCCTGCGCCGGTAACTTCATCATCACCATCACCAGGCCGTCGTGCTGACAAAACTCTCCCAGCTGGATCAAGAGTTCGAGGGACGTCACCGAGCGGAACGTGTGCAGATCGCGGAGGTGCCGTGCGTTCGGTACTTGGATCGGTTGGATCGCGAAGACGTTCAACTACATCAACCGCGTTACTAAATGCTTCCGCTTTTGGTCTACGAGGGTACGTGGACACACTCTCCCCGCTCGTTGCTATGCTTCTCCTAGATAGATCTTGCGTGATCGTAGGAATTTTTTTGAAATACTAAGTTCCCCAACACTTACTCGGGTGTAAGCTTCACTCTAGCCACCCACCATAAGTGAATCATTAACTATTGCAACACCATACAACGGGAATTCCTCACGCTTGTGCGACACGGAGAGCACCATAGGACATCACCAAATAAAACATACAACTCAAACCAATCACGATCATCAATTAACCCATAGGACAAAATGGATCTACTCAAACATCATAGGATAGCCACATATCATTGGATAATACTATATAGCGTTGAGAACCATATTTAAGTAGAGATTAGAGCAGGGAGAAGATGTGTTACACCGCTGCATAGAGGGGAAGAAAGTTGGTGTTGACGGTAGCGAGGTTGTTGGCGTAGATCGCCGTCACGATCCTTGCCCCGGCGGCACTTTGGTGCCACCAGGAGAGAGGGGGAGAGAGCCCCCTCCTTCTTCTTCCTCCTTGATCCCCCCCCCCCTCTAGATGGGAGGAGGGTTTCCCCTCTGGTCCTTGACCTCCATGGCGGTAGGGGGGTGGGATCCCCTCCGAGATTGGATCTATCTCTCTATTTCTCTTCTGTTTTGAGACCCTAATTATGGCCTATCACCATTTCTTAAATACCTAGAGATCCATAACTCCGATTGGGCTAATATTTTAACATTATTTTTTCCATATATAAGCTTCCTTGCGGCCGAAGGACACCTCCAACCGACCTACGGGAGGCCACAAGCTCGCCAGGCGTGCCCTGGGTAGGAGGGTCGGCCCCTTAAGCTTGTGGGACCCTAGGGCATCATCTCGGGTTGTGATGTAGGGTAGAACCCTAGATGCCCGATCTTTCTCGAAATGGAGGGGATCCCATGAAGAACACGAGGGGAAATTTGTCGTCTGTGAGCAGACAACAAAGCAACCATATAGGCCAGCCCAGTGCCCCCCAGGTTGCACAGGTGGCTGCCACATGGCAGCTTTCCATTTGATGGCTGATGGCAAAGCTCTTTGACGTCTGCCAGCTGACGGCAAAGAGCCTGTATAGCCCTTGTTTTTCTGTTTTTTCTTAAATTCATTAAATTTCACAGAATTTCATATATATATATATATACACACACACACATTTGAAAATACTTTCAACAAGCATACCAACACATGAATCGTGAAGAGAGGAACAAACACGAGGGGAAGAACGAGAGAAATCACTCAAACCAACAAGATTCGATTACCCATGTGCTAGATCCTCGAAACACAAAGAGATACACGATCCAAATCAAACAAAGGGGATACAAGAGGTAACTAGTTCATCTCCATGAGAGGTCTTGAAGGGGTCCACCCGTGAGGGGGTCTTGAATCCAAGCATGGATCTTCTCCGAAGAGGTCGCGGTCTCTCCGATGTAGTAGAACCAAGTGGATGAGCTAAGCTCTGTCTCTAAAATGAGCTAATCCTTGGCTAACCCTCAAATGGTGGAGGTGCAGGAGTATATATAGTCTAGGGTCACGAAGGGGTAAGTGAGGGGCGAAGGGGTACATGGGCCTCGGGCCCATTACACTATGCGCAGACAGGCGTCGGACGTCCGACGGGTGTCGGTCGTCCGGTCGCTCGCGGGCGACCAGTCGTCCGGAGGAGGCCGGACTTCCGTGTTGGGGAACGTAGTAATTTCAAAAAAATTCCTACGCACACGCTAGATCATGGTGATGGCATAGCAACGAGAGGGGAGAGTGTAGTCCATGTACCCTCGTAGACCGTAAGCGGAAGCGTTATGACAACGCGGTTGATGTAGTCGTACGTCTTCACGATTCGACCGATCCAAGCATCGAACGTACGGCACCTCCGAGTTCAGCACACGTTTAGCTCGATGACGATCCCCGGGCTTCGATCCAGCAAAGCTTCGGGGATGAGTTCCGTCAGCACGACGGCGTGGTGACGATGATGATGCTCTACTGGCGCAGGGCTTCGCCTAAACTCCGCGATGATATGACCGAGGTGGAATATGGTGGAGGGGGGCACCGCACACGGCTAAGGAACGATCCGTAGATCAACTTGTGTTGTTCTTGTGCCTAGAGGTGCCCCCCTGCCCCCGTATATAAAGGAGGGAGGGGGGAGGTGCGGCCGGCCAGGAGGG
>NC_041381.1:308987568-309040487 GCF_002162155.2 Triticum dicoccoides
GAGAAGGAAAGAGGGGGAGAGGAGGAAGGAAAAGGGGGCTGCACCCCTTGTCCAATTCGGACCAGAAGGGGGCTGCGCACCTCCTTCCTTTGAGCCTCCCTCCTCTATTCCCGTATGGCCCAATAAGGCCCATATACTCCCCGGCGAATTCCCGTGACTCTCCGGTACTCCGAAAAATACCCGAAACACTCGGAACCTTTCCGAACTCCGAATATAGTCGTCCAATATATCGATCTTTACGTCTCGACCATTTCGAGACTCCTCGTCATGTCCCCTATCTCATCCGGGACTCCGAACTCCTTCGGTACATCAAAACTCATAAACTCATAATATAACTGTCATCGAAACCTTAAGCATGCGGACCCTACGGGTTCGAGAACTATGTAGACATTACCTAGAACTATTCTTGGTCAATAACCAATAGCGGGACCTGGATGCCCATATTGGCTCCCACATATTCTACGAAGATCTTTATCGGTCAAACCGCATAACAACATACGTTGTTCCCTTTGTCATCGGTATGTTATTTGCCCGAGATTTGATCGTCGGTATCCAATACCTAGTTCAATCTCGTTACCGGCAAGTCTCTTTACTCGTTTTGTAACACATCATCTTATAACTAACTCATTAGTTACAATGCTTGCAAGGCTTAGGTGATGAGTATTACCGAGAGGGCCCAGAGATACCTCTCCGACAATTGGAGTGACAAAACCTAATCTCGAATTATGCCAACCCAACATGTACCTTCGGAAACACCTGTAGAGCACCTTTATAATCACCCAGTTACGTTGTGACGTTTGGTAGCACACAAAGTGTTCTTCCGGTAAACGTGAGTTGCACAATCTCATAGTTGCAGGAACTTTGTATAAGTCATGAAGAAAGCAATAGCAGCATACTAAACGATCAATTGCTAGGCTAACGGAATGGGTCATGACAATCACATCATTCTCCTAATGATGTGATCCCATTAATCAAATGACAACACATGTCTATGGTTAGGAAACATAACCATCTTTGATTAATGAGCTAGTCAAGTAGAGGCATACTAGTGACACTATATGTTTGTCTATGTATTCACACATGTATCATGTTTCCGGTTAATACAATTCTAGCATGAATAATAAACATTTATCATGAAATAAGGAAATAAATAATAACTTTATTATTGCCTCTAGGGCATATTTCCTTCAGTCTCCCACTTGCACTAGAGTCAATAATCTAGTTCACATCGCTATGTGATTTAACACCAATATTCACATCTGCATGTGATTAATACCCATAGTTCACATCATCATGTGATCAACACCCAAAGGGTTTACTAGAGTCAATAATCTAGTTCACATCGCTATGTGATTAACACCCAAAAGAGTACTAAGGTATGATCATGTTTTGCTCGTGAGAGAAGCTTAGTCAACGGGTCTGTCATATTCAGAGCCGTGTGTATTTCGCAAATATTCTATGTCCACAATGCTCTGCACGGAGATACTCTAGCTAATTGCTCCCACTTTTAATATGTATCCAGATTGAGACTTAGAGTCATCTGGATTGGTGTAAAAGCTTGCATCATTGTAACTTTTACGACGGGCTCTTTTATCACCTCCATAATCGAGAAACATCTCCTTAGTCCTCACTAAGGATATTCTTGACCCATGTCCAGTGATCTACTTATTAGATAAAAATTGTATTCCTTTGCCAAACACAGAGCAAGGTATATAATAGGTCCGGTTCACAGCATAGCATACTTTATAGAACCTATGACTGAGGCATAGGGAATGACTTTTCATTCTCTTTCCATTTTCTGCAATGGTCGGGTCTTGAGTCTTACTCAACTTCACACCTTGTAACACAGGCAAGAACTCCTTCTTTGACTGTTCCATTTTGAACTATTTCAAAAATTTATCAAGGTATGTACTCATTGAAAAATCTTATCAAGCGTCTTGATCTATCTATATAGATCTTGATGCTCAATATGTAAGCAGCTTCACTGAGATCTTGCTTTGAAAACCTCCTTTCAAACACTCCTTTATGCATTGCAGAATAATTCTACATTATTTCCGATCTACAATATGTCATTCACATATACTTATCGGAAATGTTGTAGTGCTCCCACTCACTTTCTAGTAAATACAGGCTTCACCGCAAGTCTGTATAAAACTATATGCTTTGATCAACTTATCAAAGCGTATATTCCAACTCCGAGATGCTTGCACCAGTCCATAGATGGATCGCTGGAGCTTGCACAATTTGTTAGCACCTTTAGGATTGACAAAACCTTCTGGTTGCATCATATACAACTCTTCTTTAAGAAAACCATTAAGGAATGTAGTTTTGTTTATCCATTTGCCAGATTTCATAAAATGCGGCAATTGCTAACATGATTCAGACAGACTTAAGCATCGTTACAAGTGAGAAAATCTCATCGTATTCAACACCTTGAACTTGTCGAAAACCTTTTGCAACAAGTCGAGCTTTCTAGATAGTAACACTACTATCAGTGTCCGTCTTCCCCTTGAAGATCCATTTAATCTCAATGTCTCGCCGATCATTGGGCAAGTCAATCAAAGTCCATACTTTGTTTTCATACATGGATCTTATCTCGGATCTCATGGCCTCAAGCCATTTTGCGGAATCTGGGCTCACCATCGCTTCTTCATAGTTCGTAGGTTCGTCATGGTCTAGTAACATAACTTCCAGAACAGGATTACCGTACCACTCTGGTGCGGATCTTACTCTGTAAGACCTACGAGATTCTGTAGTAACTTAATCTGAAGTTTCATGATCATCATCATTAACTTCCTCACTAATTGGTGTAGTAGTCACAGGAACAGATTTCTGTGACGAACTAATTTCCAATAAAGGAGCAGGTACAGTTACCTCATCAAGTTCTACTTTCCTCCCACTCACTTCTTTCGAGAGAAACTCCTTCTCTAAAAAGGATCCACTCTTAGCAACGAATGTTTTGCCTTTGGATTTGTGATAGAAGGAGTACCCAACAATTACCTTTGGGTATTCTATGAAGACGCACTTCTCCGATTTGGGTTTGAGCTTATCAGGTTGAAACTTTTTCATATAAGCATCGCAACTCCAAACTTTAAGAAACGACAACTTTGGTTTCTTGCCAAACCATAGTTTATAATGTGTCGTCTCAACGGACTTAGGTGGTGCCCCTTTTTAACGTGAATGCAACTGTCTTTAATGCATGACCCCAAAACGATAGTGGTAAATGGGTAAGAAACATCATAGATTGTACAATATCCAATAAAGTACGGTTATGACGTTCGGACACACCATTACACTGTGGTGTTCCGGGTGGCGTGAGTAGCGAAACTATTCCGCATTGTTTTAATTGAAGACCAAACTCGTAACTCAAATATTCATCTCCACGATCAGATCGTAGAAACTTTATTTTCTTGTTACGATGATTTTCCACTTCACTCTGAAATTCTTTGAACCTTTCAACTATTTCAGACTTATGTTTCATCAAGTAGATATACCCATATATGCTTAAATCATCTGTGAAGGTCAGAAAATAACGATACTTGCCACAAGCCTTAATACTCATTGGTCTGCATACATCAGTATGTATTATTTCCAACAAGTTTGTTGCTCGTTCCATTATTCCGAAGAACGGAGTTTTAGTCATCTTGCCCAAAAGGCACGGTTCGCAAGCATCAAATGATTCATAACCAAGTGATTCTGAAAATCCATCTTTATGGAGTTTCTTCATGCGCTTTACACCGATATAACCCAAACGGCAGTGCCACAAATAAGTTGCACTATCATTATTAACTTTGCATCTTTTGGCATCAATATTATGAATATGTGTATCACTACGATCGAGATCCAATAAACTATTTTCATTGGGTGTATGACCATTGAAGGTTTTATTCATGTAAACAGAACAACAATTATTCTCTGACTTTAAATGAATAACCGTATTGCAATAAACATGATCAAATCATATTCATGCTCAATGCAAACACCAAATAACATTTATTTAGGTTCAACACTAATCCCGAAAGTATAGGGAGTGTGCGATGATGATCATATCAATCTTGAAACTACTTTCAACACACATCGTCACTTCACCCTTAACTAGTTTCTATTTATTCTGCAACTCCCGTTTCGAGTTACTACTCTTAGCAACTGAACCAGTACCAAGTACCGAGGGGTTGCTATAAACACTAGTAAAGTACACATCAATAACATGTATATCTAATATACCTTTGTTCACTTTGCCATCCTTCTTATCCGCCAAATACTTGGGGTAGTTCTGCTTCCAGTGACCAGTCCCTTTGCAGTAGAAGCACTTAGTCTCAGGCTTAGGTCCAGACTTGGGCTTCTTCACTTGAGCAGCAACTTGCTTGCCGTTCTTCTTGAAGTTCCCTTCTATCCCTTTGCCCTTTTCTTGAAACTAGTGGTCTTGTTAACCATCAACACTTGATGTTCTTTCTTGATTTCTACCTTCATCGATTTCATCATCATGAAAAACTCGGGAATCATTTTCATCATCCCTTGCATACTATAGTTCATCACGAAGTTCTATTAACTTGGTGATGGTGACTAGAGAATTCTGTCAATCACTATCTTATCTGGAAGATTAACTCCCACTTGATTCAAGCGATTGTAGTACCCAGACAATCTGAGCACATGCTCACTAGTTGAGCGATTCTCCTCCATCTTTTAGCTATAGAACTTGTTGGAGACTTCATATCTCTCAACTCGGGTATTTGCTTGAAATATTAACTTCAACTCCTGGAACATCTCATATGGTCCATGACGTTCAAAACGTCTTTGAAGTCCCGATTCTAAGCCATAAAGCATGGTGCACAAAACTATCAAGTAGTCATCATATTGAGCTAGCCAAACGTTCATAACGTCTGCATCTGCTCCTGCAATAGGTCTGTCACCTAGCGGTGCATTAAGGACATAATTCTTCTGTGCAGCAATGAGGATAAACCTCAGATCGCGGATCCAATCCGCATCATTGCTACTAACATTTTTCAACACAATTTTCTCTAGGAACATATCAAAATAAACATATGAAAGC
Source organism: Triticum dicoccoides (assembly GCF_002162155.2). Taxonomy (NCBI): domain Eukaryota; kingdom Viridiplantae; phylum Streptophyta; class Magnoliopsida; order Poales; family Poaceae; genus Triticum; species Triticum dicoccoides. The sequence goes on from NC_041381.1 coordinate 308,992,619, forward strand.
AACAACGCAAGCTATTGATCTTACAACATAATTTGCAAAATACTACCAGGACTAAGTTCATGATAAATTTAAGTTAAATTAATCATATTACTTAAGAACTCCCACTTAGACAGACATCTCTCGAGTCATCTAAGTGATCACGTGATCCAAATCAACTAAACCATAACCGATCATCACGTGAGATGGAGTAGTTTTCAATGGTGAACATCACTATGTTGATCATATCTACTATATGATTCACGCTCGACCTTTCGGTCTCTGTGTTCTGAGGCCATATCTGTATATGCTAGGCTCGTCAAGTTTAACCTGAGTATTCTGCGTGTGCAAAACTGGCTTGCACCCGTTGTAGATGGACGTAGAGCTTATCACACCCGATCATCACGTGGTGTCTGGGCACGACAAACTTTGGCAACGGTGCATACTCAGGGAGAACACTTCTTGATAATTTTAGTGAGAGATCATCTTAAAATGCTACCGTCAAACAAAGCAAGATAAGATGCATAAAGGATAAACATCACATGCAATCAATATAAGTGATATGATATGGCCATCATCATCTTGTGCTTGTGATCTCCATCTTCGAAGCACCGTCGTGATCACCATCGTCACCGGCGCGACACCTTGATCTCCATCGTAGCATCGTTGTCGTTACGCCATCTATTGCTTCTACGACTATCGCTACCGCTTAGTGATAAAGTAAAGCAATTACAGGGCGTTTGCATTTCATACAATAAAGCGACAACCATATGGCTCCTGCCAGTTGCCGATAACTTCGGTTACAAAACATGATCATCTCATACAATAAAATATAGCATCACGTCTTGACCATATCACATCACAACATGCCCTGCAAAAACAAGTTAGACGTCCTCTACTTTGTTGTTGCAAATTTTACGTGGCTGCTACGGGCTTAGCAAAAACCGTTCTTACCTACGCATCAAAACCACAACGATAGTTCGTCAAGTTAGTGATGTTTTAACCTTCACAAGGACCGGGCGTAGCCACACTCGATTCAGCTAAAGTGAGAGAGACAGACACCCGCCAGCCACCTTTAAGCACAAGTGCTCGTAACGGTGAAACCAGTCTCGCGTAAGCGTACGCGTAATGTCGGTCCGAGCCGCTTCATCTCACAATACCGCCGAACCAAAGTATGACATGCTGGTAAGCAGTATGACTTGTATCGCCCACAACTCACTTGTGTTCTACTCGTGCATATAACATCAACGCATAAAACCTAGGCTCTGATACCACTGTTGGGGAACGTAGTAATTTCAAAAAAATTCCTACGCACACGCAAGATCATGGTGATGGCATAGCAACGAGAGGGGAGAGTGTAGTCCACGTACTCTCGTAGACCGTAAGCAGAAGCGTTATGACAACGCGGTTGATGTAGTCGTACGTCTTCACGATTCGACCGATCCAAGCACCGAACGTACGGCACCTCCGAGTTCAGCACACGTTCAGCTCGATGACGATCCCCGGGCTCCGATCCAGCAAAGCTTCGGGGATGAGTTCCGTCAGCACGACGGCATGGTGACGATGATGATGCTCTACTGGCGCAGGGCTTCGCCTAAACTCCGCGACGATATGACCGAGGTGGAATATGGTGGAGGGGGGCACCGCACACGGCTAAGGAACGATCCGTAGATCAACTTGTGTTGTTCTTGTGCCTAGAGGTGCCCCCCTACCCTCGTATATAAAGGAGGGAGGGGGGAGGTGCGGCCGGCCAGGAGGAGTCCTCCTCCCACCGGGAGTAGGACTCCCCCCCTTCCTTGTTGGAGTAGGAGAGAAGGAAAGAGGGGGAGAGGAGGAAGGAAAAGGGGGCTGCACCCCTTGTCCAATTCGGACCAGAAGGGGGCTGCGCACCTCCTTCCTTTCAGCCTCTCTCCTCTATTCCCGTATGGCCCAATAAGGCCCATATACTCCCCGGCGAATTCCCGTAACTCTCCGGTACTCCGAAAAATACCCGAATCACTCGAAACCTTTCCGAACTCCGAATATTGTCGTCCAATATATCGATCTTTACGTCTCGACCATTTCGAGACTCCTCATCATGTCCCCGATCTCATCCGGGACTCCGAACTCCTTCGGTACATCAAAACTCATAAACTCATAATATAACTGTCATCGAAACCTTAAGCGTGCGGACCCTACGGGTTCGAGAACTATGTAGACATTACCTAGAACTATTCTTGGTCAATAACCAATAGCGGGACCTGGATGCCCATATTGGCTCCCACATATTCTACGAAGATCTTTATCGGTCAAACCGCATAACAACATACGTTGTTCCCTTTGTCATCGGTATGTTACTTGCCCGAGATTTGATCGTCGGTATCCAATACCTAGTTCAATCTCGTTACCGGCAAGTCTCTTTACTCGTTCTGTAACACATCATCTTATAACTAACTCATTAGTTACAATGCTTGCAAGGCTTAGGTGATGAGTATTACCGAGAGGGCCCAAAGATACCTCTCCGACAATCGGAGTGACAAAACCTAATCTCGAATTATGCCAACCCAACATGTACCTTCAGAAACACCTGTAGAGCACCTTTATAATCACCCAGTTATGTTGTGACGTTTGGTTGCACACAAAGTGTTCTTCCGGTAAATGTGAGTTGCACAATCTCATAGTTGCAGGAACTTTGTATAAGTCATGAAGAAAGCAATAGCAACATACTAAACGATCAAGTGCTAGGCTAACGGAATGGGTCATGTCAATCACATCATTCTCCTAATGATGTGATCCCATTAATCAAATGACAACACATGTCTATGGTTAGGAAACATAACCATCTTTGATTAATGAGCTAGTCAAGTAGAGGCATACTAGTGACACTATATGTTTGTCTATGTATTCACACATGTATCATCTTTCCGGTTAATACAATTCTAGCATGAATAATAAACATTTATCATGAAATAAGGAAATAAATAAATACTTTATTATTGCCTCTAGGGCATATTTCCTTCATTCCGATGTTTCGGCTCGGTTGAGGTGGCACCGGATTTCTGAACGATGTTGGTCGTCCGGTGGCTGATGGTTCTCGGACGTCCGACCATTATAGCTTTCGTCGGCTCGTCCATCTGGCTGGTGGGGACTCCAGGCGTTGGACATCCGGTAGTGTCCGGTAGTACGGTGGTTGTCGGATGTCCGATAGCTGTAGCTTCCTGGCAGCTCCTTCTCTTGCTCCTCACGCTTGGTGTACTCGCCATCTTGTCCACGATCTTCCTCTTGGTTCCTGGTCATGCATAGAACATATGTTTGAGGTAGTAGCTATGTCTCACATGTGGAAAGTGACGGTTCGGAGAGGAGCGAGTTAACCTTGTGTCCAATGGCGTATACTTGAGGTCTCGTCTTATGTCCTCTTGGGGCTTGGGGTGTAAACATAGTGTACATGGGGATGATCGTAGGATGCTCTACATCATTGGGTGTAGCGACATCATCACTGTCGCCTATGACGAGAAGGAAGCGGTCTGCTCTCTTGAGCATGCCTACCGGGCCGCAACGATCGAAAACTCCGATGGCGAGCGTGACGCCGCGCCTCCTGAGGCTACCCCCACAAAGAAGAAGTAGCTCCTCCCTAAGAGCCATCCTGACACAAAGAAGCCCGTCGATGGCGCCTCAGACTCCGCGCCTGCCGCCGAGTGATACGTCCATTTTGCATCATGCTTTTATATAAATATTTATTGCATTATGGGCTGTTATTACACATTATATCTCAACACTTATGGCTATTCTCTCTTATTTTACAAGGTTTACCATGAAGAGGGGGAATGCCGGCAGCTGGAATTCTGGCTGGAAAAGGAGCAAACGTTGGAAACCTATTCTGCACAACTCCAAAAGACCTGAAACTCCACGAAACAACCTTTTGGATTTAATAAGAATTTATGAGCGAAAGAAATAGGCCAGGGGCCCACCCTGTCCAGGAGACAGGAGGGCATGCCCCCTATCTCCTGGGCCCCTTGTTGGGCCTCCGGCGTCCATCTTCTGCTATATCATCACTTTTCCCCTAGAAAAAATCGTGGGCAAGCTTACGGGACAAAACTCCGCCGCCACGAGGCGGAACCTTGGCGGAATCAATCTAGGGCTCTGGCGGAGCTGTTCTGCCGGGGACACTTCCCTCCGGGAGGGGGAAATCATCACCAACGTCATCACCAACGATCCTCTCATCAAGAGGGGGTCAATCTCATCAACATATTCACCTGATGGGGAACGTAGTAATTTCAAAAAATTTCCTACGCACACGCAAGATCATGGTGCTGATATAGCAACGGGGGGAGAGTGTTGTCTACGTACTCTCGTAGACCGAAGCGGAAGCGTTGACGCAACATAGAGGAAGTAGTCGTACGTCCTCCGGTTCAACCGATCCAAGTACCGTTACTCCGGCACCTCCGAGTTCTTGACACGCGTACAGCTCGATGACGCACCCTCAATCTCCGATCTAGCAGAGGCACCGAGGGGGAGTTCCGTCAGCACGACGGCGTGGTGACGATCTTGATGTTCTCCTGTTGCAGGGCTTCGCCTAAGCATCGCTACAATATGACCGAGGTGTAATATCGTGGAGGGGGGCACCGCACACGGCTAAGGAACAATCAATGATCAACTTGTGTGTCCTAGGGTGCCCCCCTACCCCCGTATATAAAGGAGGGAGGGAGGAGGTGGCCGGCCCTAGGGGGGGCGCGCCATGAGGAGGGGGAAACCTACTCCAAGTAGGTTTCCCTCTCTTTTCCTTATCTTATTTGGAGGGGGAAGGAAAGAGTACTAGTATTAGGAAGTAGTACTAGTAGTAGTAATAGGAAGAGGGGGAAGGAGAAAGGAAAGGGGGGGCCGGCCCCCTTCCCCAATTCGGATTGGGCTTGGGGGGGCGCGCCCCCCTCCCTTGCTCCTTCTCTCTTCCTCCTACATGGGCCCAATAAGGCCCATATACCTCCCGGGGGTTTCCGGTAACCTCCCGGGGCTCCAAACTTCTCCGGAACCTTTCCGGTGTCCAAATATATCCGTCCAATATATCAATCTTTATGTCTCGACCATTTCGAGACTCCTCGTCATGTCCGTAATCATATCCAGGACTCCGAACAACCTTCGGTACATCAAAATATATAAACTCATAATATAACTGTCATCGAAACCTTAAGCGTGCGGACCCTACGGTTCGAGAACGATGTAGACATGACTGAGACACATCTCTAGTCAATAACCAATAGCGGGACCTGGATGCCCATATTGGTTCCTACATATCCTACGAAGATCTTTATCGGTCAAACCGCATAACAACATACGTTGTTCCCTTTGTCATCGATATGTTACTTGTCCGAGATTCGATCGTCGGTATCCAATACCTAGTTCAATCTCGTTATCGACAAGTCTCTTTACTCGTTCTGTAATACTTCATCTTATAACTAACTCATTAGTTACATGCTTGCAAGGCTTAGGTGATGAGCATTGCCGAGAGGGCCCAGAGATACCTCTCCGACAATCGGAGTGACAAAACCTAATCTCGAATTATGCTAACTCAACATGTACCTTCGGAGACACCTGTAGTACTCCTTTATAATCACCCAGTTACGTTGTGACGTTTGGTAGTACCCAAAGTGTTCCTCCGGTAAACGGGAGTTACACAATTCTCATAGTTACAGGAACATGTATAAGTCATGAAGGAAGCAATAGCAGAATACTAAACGATCAAGTGCTAAGCTAACGGGATGGGTCATGTCAATCACCTCATACTCCTAATGATGTGATCCCATTAATAAAATGACAACACATGTCAATGGTTAGGAAACATAACCATCTTTGATTAATGAGCTAGTCAAGTAGAGGCATACTAGTGACTATATGTTTGTCTATGTATTCACACATGTATCATGTTTCCGGTTAATACAATTCTAGCATGAATAATAAACATTTATCATGATATGAGGAAATAAATAATAACTTTATTATTGCCTCTAGGGCATATTTCCTTCAGTCTCCCACTTGCACTAGAGTCAATAATCTAGATTACATAGTAATGATTCTAACACCCATGGAGTCTTGGTGTTGATCATGTTTTGCTCGTGAGAGAGGCTTAGTCAACGGGTCTGCAACATTCAGATTCGTATGTATCTTGCAAATCTCTATGTCTCCCACTTGGACTTGGTCCCGAATGGAATTAAAGCGTCTCTTGATGTGCTTGGTCCTCTTGTGAAATCTGGATTCCTTTGCCAAGACAATTGCACCAGTATTGTCACAGAAGATCTTCATTGGTCCCGATGCACTAGGTATGACACCTAGATCGGAAATGAACTCCTTCATCCAGACTCCTTCATTTGCTGCTTCAGAAGCAGCTATGTACTCCGCTTCACATGTAGATCCTGCCACGACGCTTTGTTTAGAACTGCACCAACTTACAGCTCCACCGTTTAATAAAAACACGTATCCGGTCTGCGATTTAGAATCGTCCGGATCAGTGTCAAAGCTTGCATCGACGTAACCATTTACGACTAGCTCTTTGTCACCTCCATATACGAGAAACATATCCTTAGTCCTTTTCAGGTATTTCAGGATGTTCTTGACCGCTGTCCAGTGATCCACTCCTGGATTACTTTGGTACCTACCTGCCAAGCTTATTGCTAAGCATACGTCAGGTCTGGTACACAGCATTGCATACATGATAGAGCCTATGGCTGAAGCATAGGGAACATCTTTCATTTTCTCTCTATCTTCTGCTGTGGTCGGGCATTGAGTTTGACTCAACTTTACACCTTGTAGCACAGGCAAGAATCCTTTCTTTGCCTGATCCATTTTGAACTTTTTCAAAATTTTGTCAAGGTATGTACTTTGTGAAAGTCCTATTAAGCATCTTGATCTATCTCTATAGATCTTGATGCCCAATATGTAAGCAGCTTCACCGAGGTATTTCATAGAAAAACTTTTATTCAAGTATCCCTTTATGCTATCCAGAAATTCTATATCATTTCCAATTAATAATATGTCATCAACATATAAAACTAGAAATGCTACAGAGCTCCCACTCACTTTCTTGTAAATACAGGCTTCTCCAAAAGTCTGTATAAAACCATATGCTTTGATCACACTATCAAAACGTTTATTCCAACTCCGAGATGCTTGCACCAGTCCATAAATGGAACGTTGGAGCTTGCACACTTTGTCAGCACTTTTTGGATCAACAAAACCTTCAGGTTGCATCATATACAACTCTTCTTCTAGAAATCCATTCAAGAATGCAGTCTTGACATCCATTTGCCAAATTTCATAATCATGAAATGCAGCAATAGCCAACATGATTCGGACAGACTTAAGCATCGCTACGGGTGAGAAAGTCTCATCGTAGTCAACCCCTTGAACTTGTCGAAAACCTTTTGCAACAAGTCGAGCTTTGTAGACAGTAACATTACCATCAGCGTCAGTCTTCTTCTTAAAGATCCATTTATTCTCAATGGCTTGCCGATCATCGGGAAAGTCAACCAAAGTCCATACTTTGTTTTCATACATGGATCCTATCTCAGATTTCATGGCCTCTAGCCATTTTGCGGAATCTGGGCTCATCATCGCTTCCTCATAGTTCGTAGGTTCATCATGGTCTAGTAACATGACTTCTAGAATAGGATTTCCGTACCACTCTGGTGCGGATCTTACTCTAGTAGACCTACGAGGTTCAGTAGAAACTTGATCTGAAGTTTCATGATCAATATCATTAGCTTCCTCACTAATTGGTGTAGTTGTCACAGGAACCGGTTCTTGTGATGAACTACTTTCCAATAAGGGAGTAGATACAGTTATCTCATCAAGTTCTACTTTCCTCCCACTCACTTCTTTCGAGAGAAACTCCTTCTCTAGAAAGGATCCGATTTTAGCAACGAAAATCTTGCCTTCAGATCTGTGATAGAAGGTGTACCCAATTGTCTCCTTTGGGTATCCTATGAAGATACATTTCTCCGATTTGGGTTCGAGCTTATCTGGTTGAAGTTTCTTCACATAAGCATCGCAGCCCCAAACTTTGAGAAACGACAACTTTGGTTTCTTGCCAAACCACAGTTCATAAGGCGTCGTCTCAACGGATTTTGATGGTGCCCTATTTAACGTGAATGCGGCCGTCTCTAAAGCATAACCCCAAAACGATAGCGGTAAATCGGTAAGAGATATCATAGATCGCACCATATCAAGTAAAGTACGATTACGATGTTCGGACACACCATTTCGCTGTGGTGTTCCAGGTGGCGTGAGTTGCGAAACTATTCCACATTGTTTCAAATGTAAACCAAACTCGTAACTCAAATATTCTCCTCCACGATCAGATCGTAGAAACTTTATTTTCTTGTTACGATGATTTTCTACTTCACTCTGAAATTCTTTGAACTTTTCAAATGTTTCAGACTTGTGCTTCATCAAGTAGATATACCCATATCTGCTCAAATCATCTGTGAAGGTGAGGAAATAACGATATCCGCCACGAGCCTCAACATTCATCGGACCACATACATCTGTATGTATGATTTCCAACAAATCTGTTGCTCTCTCCATAGATCTGGAGAACTGTGTTTTGGTCATCTTGCCCATGAGGCACGGTTCGCAAGTACCAAGTGATTCATAATCAAGTGATTCCAGAAGTCCATCAGTATGGAGTTTCTTCATGCGTTTTACACCGATATGACCTAAACGGCAGTGCCACAAATATGTTGCACTATCATTATCAACTCTGCATCTTTTGGCTTCAACATTATGAATATGTGTATCACTACTATTGAGATTTAATAAAAATAGACCACTCTTCAAGGGTGCATGACCATAAAAGATATTACTCATATAAATAGAACAACCATTATTCTCTGATTTAAATGAATAACCGTCTCGCATCAAACAAGATCCAGATATAATGTTCATGCTCAACGCAGGCACCAAATAACAATTATTTAGGTCTAAAACTAATCCCGATGGTAGATGTAGAGGTAGCGTGCCGACCGCGATCACATCGACTTTGGAACCATTTCCCACGCGCATCGTCACCTCGTCCTTAGCTAATCTTCGCTTAATCCGTAGTCCCTGTTTTGAGTTGCAAATGTTAGCAACAGAACCAGTATCAAATACCCAGGTGCTACTGCGAGCATTAGTAAGGTACACATCAATAACATGTATATCACATATACCTTTGTTCACTTTGCCATCCTTCTTATCCGCCAAATACTTGGGGCAGTTCCGCTTCCAGTGTCCAGTCTGCTTGCAGTAGAAGCACTCAGTTTCAGGCTTAGGTCCAGACTTGGGTTTCTTCACTTGAGCAGCAACTTGTTTGCCGTTCCTTTTGAAGTTCCCCTTCTTCTTCCCTTTGCCCCTTTTCTTGAAACCAGTGGTCTTGTTGACCATCAACACTTGATGCTCCTTTTTGATTTCTACCTCCGCGGCTTTCAGCATCGCGAAGAGCTCGGGAATAGTCTTGTTCATCCCTTGCATATTATAGTTCATCACAAAGCTCTTGTAGCTTGGTGGAAGTGATTGGAGAATTCTGTCAATGACGCTATCATCCGGAAGATTAACTCCTAGTTGAATCAAGTGATTATTATACCCAGACATTTTGAGTATATGCTCACTGACAGAACTGTTCTCCTCCATCTTGTAGCTGTAGAACTTATTGGAGACTTCATATCTCTCAATCCGGGCATTTGCTTGAAATATTAACTTCAACTCCTGGAACATCTCATATGCCCCATGACGTTTAAAACATCGTTGAAGACCCGGTTCTAAGCCGTAAAGCATGGCACACTGAACTATAGAGTAGTCATCAGCTTTGCTCTGCCAGACGTTCTTAACGTCGTCAGTTGCATCAGCAGCAGGCCTGGCACCCAGCGGTGCTTCCAGGACGTAACTCTTCTGTGCAGCAATGAGGATAATCCTCAGGTTACGGACCCAGTCCGTGTAATTCCTACCATCATCTTTCAACTTTGCTTTCTCAAGGAACGCATTAAAATTCAACGGAACAATAGCACGAGCCATCTATCTACATACAAACATAGACAAGCAAAATACTATCAGGTACTAAGTTCATGATAAATTTAAGTTCAATTAATCATATTACTAAAGAACTCCCACTTAGACAGACATCTCTCTAGTCATCTTAGTGATTACGTGATCCAAATCAACTAAACCATGTCCGATCATCACGTGAGATGGAATAGTTTCAATGGTGAACATCTCTATGTTGATCATATCTACTATATGATTCACGCTCGACCTTTCGGTCCCCGTGTTCCGAGGCCATATCTGTATATGCTAGGCTCGTCAAGTATAACCTGAGTATTCCGCGTGTGCAACTGTTTTGCACCCGTTGTATTTGAACGTAGAGCCTATCACACCCGATCATCACGTGGTGTCTCAGCACGAAGAACTTTTGCAACGGTGCATACTCAGGGAGAACACTTCTTGATAATTAGTGAGAGATCATCTTAAAATGCTACCGTCAAACAAAGCAAGATAAGATGCATAAAGGATAAACATCACATGCAATCAATATAAGTGATATGATATGGCCATCATCATCTTGTGCTTGTGATCTCCATCTTCGAAGCACCGTCGTGATCACCATCGTCACCGGCGCGACACCTTGATCTCCATCGTAGCATCGTTGTCATTACGCCATCTATTGCTTCTACGACTATCGCTACCGCTTAGTGATAAAGTAAAGCAATTACAGGGCGTTTGCATTTCATACAATAAAGCGACAACCATATGGCTCCTGCCAGTTGCCGATAACTTCGGTTACAAAACATGATCATCTCATACAATAAAATATAGCATCATGTCTTGGCCATATCACATCACAACATGCCCTGCAAAAACAAGTTAGACGTCCTCTACTTTGTTGTTGCAAATTTTACGTGGCTGCTACGGGCTTAAGCAAGAACCAATCTCACCTACGCATCAAAACCACAACGACAGTTTGTCAAATAGACTCCGTTTTAACCTTCACAAGGACCGGGCGTAGCCACACTCGGTTCAAATAAAGTGAGAGAGACAGACACCCGCCAGCCACCTTTAAGCACGAGTGCTCGTAACGGTGAAACCAGTCTCGCGTAAGCGTACGCGTAATGTCGGTCTGGGCCGCTTCATCTCACAATACCGCTGAACCAAAGTATGACATGCTGGTAGGCAGTATGACTTATATCGTCCACAACTCACTCGTGTTCTACTCGTGCATATAACATCAACGCATAAAACCTAGGCTCGGATGCCACTGATGGGGAACGTAGTAATTTCAAAAAATTTCCTACGCACACGCAAGATCATGGTGATGATATAGCAATGAGGGGAGAGTGTTGTCTACGTACCCTCATAGACCGAAGCGGAAGCGTTGACGCAACGTAGAGGAAGTAGTCGTACGTCCTCCGGTTCAACCGATCCAAGTACCGTTACTCCGGCACCTCCGAGTTCTTGACACGCGTACAGCTCGATGACACACCCTCGATCTCCGGTCCAGCAGAGGCGCCAAGGGGGAGTTCCGTCAGCACGACGGCGTGGTGACGATCTTGATGTTCTCCTGTTGCAGGGCTTCGCCTAAGCACTGCTACAATATGACCGAGGTGTAATATCGTGGAGGGGCTAAGGAACGATCAATGATCAACTTGTGTGTCCTAGGGTGCCCCCTACCCCCGTATATAAAGGAGGGAGGGAGGAGGTGGCCGGCCCTAGGGGGGACGCGCCATGAGGAGGGGGAAACCTACTCCAAGTAGGTTTCCCTCTCTTTTACTTATCTTATTTGGAGGGGGAAGGAAAGAGTACTAGTATTAGGAAGTAGTACTAGTAGTAGTAATAGGAAGAGGGGGAAGGAGAAAGGAAAGGGGGGGCCGGCCCCCTTCCCCAATTCGGATTGGGCTTGGGGGGGCGCGCCCCCCTCCCTTGCTCCTTCTCTCTTCCTCCTACATGGGCCCAATAAGGCCCATATACCTCCCGGGGGTTTCCGGTAACCTCCCGGGGCTCCAAACTTCTCCGGAACCTTTCCGGTGTCCAAATATATCCGTCCAATATATCAATCTTTATGTCTCGACCATTTCGAGACTCCTCGTCATGTCCGTAATCATATCCGGGACTCCGAACAACCTTCGGTACATCAAAATATATAAACTCATAATATAACTGTCATCGAAACCTTAAGCGTGCGGACCCTACGGTTCGAGAACGATGTAGACATGACTGAGACACATCTCTGGTCAATAACCAATAGCGGGACCTGGATGCCCATATTGGTTCCTACATATTCTACGAAGATCTTTATCGGTCAAACCGCATAACAACATACGTTGTTCCCTTTGTCATCAGTATGTTACTTGTCCGAGATTCGATCGTCGGTATCCAATACCTAGTTCAATCTCGTTATCGACAAGTCTCTTTACTCGTTCTGTAATACTTCATTTTATAACTAACTCATTAGTTACATGCTTGCAAGGCTTAGGTGATGAGCATTGCCGAGAGGGCCCAGAGATACCTCTCCGACAATCGGAGTGACAAAACCTAATCTCGAATTATGCTAACTCAACATGTACCTTCGGAGACACCTGTAGTACTCCTTTATAATCACCCAGTTACGTTGTGACGTTTGGTAGTACCCAAAGTGTTCCTCCGGTAAACGGGAGTTACACAATTCTCATAGTTACAGGAACATGTATAAGTCATGAAGGAAGCAATAGCAGAATACTAAACGATCAAGTGCTAAGCTAACGGGATGGGTCATGTCAATCACCTCATTCTCCTAGTGATGTGATCCCATTAATCAAATGACAACACATGTCAATGGTTAGGAAAACCATCTTTGATTAATGATCTTGTCAAGTAGAGGCATACTAGTGACTATATGTTTGTCTATGTATTCACACATGTATCATGTTTCCGGTTAATACAATTCTAGCATGAATAATAAACATTTATCATGATATGAGGAAATAAATAATAACTTTATTATTGCCTCTAGGGCATATTTCCTTCATCACCAGCACCATCCCCTCTCAAAACCCTAGTTCATCTCTTGTATCCAATCTTGTATCAAAACCACAAATTGGTACTTGTGGGTTGCTAGTAGTGTTGATTACTCCTTGTAGTTGATGCTATTTGGTTTACTTGGTGGAAGATCATATGTTCAGATCCTTGATGCATATTATTACTCCTGTGATTATGAACATGAATATGCTTTGTGAGTAGTTACGTTTGTTCCCGAGGACATGGGTGAAGTCTTGCTATTAGTAGTCATGTGAATTTGGTATTCGTTCAATATTTTGATGAGATGTATGTTGTCTTTCCTCTAGTGGTGTTACATGAATGTCGACTACATGACACTTCACCATTATTTGGGCCTAGAGGAAGGCATGGGGAAGTAATAAGTAGATGATGGGTTGCTAGAGTGACAGAAGCTTAAACCCTAGTTTATGCGTTGCTTCGTTAGGGGTTGATATGGACCCATATGTTTAATGTTGTGGTTAGGTTTACCTTAATACTCCTTTTTGTAGTTGCGGATGCTTGCAATAGGGGTTAATCATAAGTGGGATGCTTGTCCATGTTAGGGCAGTACCCAAGTGCCGGTCCACCCACATATCAAATTATCAAAGTACTGAACGTGAATCATATGAACGTGATGAAAACTAGCTCGACGATAATTCCCAATGTGTCCTCGGGAGCTCCTTCTTCATTATTAGAATTTGTCCAGGCTTATCCTTTGCTACCTAATGGATTGGTCCACCTTGCTGCACTTTATTTACTTTATTTACTATTTGCTCATTACTATTTGTCTTATCGCAAAACTATCTATCACCTACTATTTCAGTGCTTGCAGAGAAAACCTTATCGAAAACCGCTTATCATTTCCTTCTGCTCCTCGTTGGGTTCGACACTCTTACTTATCGAAAGGACTATGATAGATCCCCTATACTTGTGGGTCATCAAGACTCTTTTCTGGCGCCGTTGCCGGGGAGCGTAGCGCTCTTGGTGAGTGAAACTTGGTAAGGAAACATTATATAGTGTGCTGAAATTTGCTGTTACTTGTCACTATGGAAACTAATCCTTTGAGGGGCTTGCTTGGGGTATCTTCACCCCAACCAGAAGAGCAAAGAGATGCTCCTCAACCTACTGAACTTTATGAAAATATTCACTTTGAGATTCCTTCGGGTATGATAGAAAAACTGCTAGCTAATCCTTTTGCAGGAGACGGAACATTGCATCCCGATTTACACCTTATCTTTGTGGATGAAGTTTGTGGATTATTTAAGCTTGCAGGTATTCCCGATGATGTTGTCAAAAGGAAGATCTTCCCTTTATCTTTGAAGGGAGATGCAATGACATGGTATAGGCTATGTGATGATACGAGATCTTGGAATTATAAGCGACTAAAGTTCGAATTTCGCCAGAAGTTCTATCCTATGCATCTTGTTCATCATGATCGTGATTAATATATAATTTCTGGCCTCGCGAAGGAGAAAGCATCGCTCAAGCTTGGGGGAGGCTTAAGTCAATGTTATATTCATGCCCCAATCATGAGCTCTCTCAGGAAATGATTATTCAGAACTTTTATGCTCGACTTTCTCTTGATAATCGCAACTTGCTCGATACTTCCTGTGCTGGTTCCTATATGTTGAAGACTATTGATTTAAAATGGGACTTATTGGAAAGAATTAAACGCAACTCTGAAGATTGGGGTTCCGACGATGGTAAGGAGTCAGGTATGACACCTAAGTTCGATTGTGTTAAATCTTTTATGGATACCAATGCTTTCCGTGGATTTATCTCTAAGTATGGACTTGACTCTGAGATAGTAGCTACTTTTTGTGAAACTTTTGCTACTCATGTTGATCTCCCTAAAGAGAAGTGGTTTAAATATAACCCTCCTGTTGAAGTGAAAGTAGTTGCACCTATTACAGTCGAAGAAAAGACCATTACATATAGTGATCCTATTATTCCTACTAATTATGTTGAAAAACCTCCTTTTCCTGTTAGGATAAAAGATCATGTTAAAGCTTCAACTGTTGTTCGTAAGAGTAATACTAGGACTTATACACCTCCTGAGAAAATTAATGTTGAACCCGGTATTGCTATGATTAAAGATCTCTTGGATGAGGACTTAGATGGGCATGTTATCTCTTTCTTGGGTGAAACTGCTAATATTGCTAGACCCAATACTAAGACACGTAGACCTATTGTAGGCACACCTGTTATTTCTGTTAAAATAGGAGATCATTGTTATCATGGCTTATGTGATATGGGTGCTAGTGCCAGTGTGATAACTTATGATCTTTATAAAGAAATTATGCACGATATTGCACCTGTTGAATTAGAAGACATTGATGTTACTATTAAGCCTGCTAATAGGGACACCATTAAACCTATTGGGATTGTTAGAGATGTTGAAGTCTTGTGTGGGAAGATTAAATACCCTGCTAATTTTCTTGTTCTTGCTTCCCCACAAGATGATTTTTGTCCCATTATTTTTGGTAGACCCTTCTTGAATACTGCTAGCGCTAAGATTAATTGTAAAAGGAAGGTCGTCACTGTTGGCATAGATGGTATGTCTCATGAGTTCAATTTTGCTAAGTTTTGTAGACAACCTCGTGAAAGGGAACCACCACTACAAAAAAAATACACTTCCGTGATGATACGTGTTTGTCACAGTAGGTCGCGTTTTTTGTCATGCATATACATCCATGACAAATTTATGACAGAATCGAGATAGTCATACCTGTGTTGTCGTAGAAGTGTTCGATGACATTACCAAAATTATCATCACGGAAGTGTCCACTTCCATGACGATAAATCGCGCGTCACAGAAGTGCTTTCGTCAAGGGTGACCGACACGTGGCATCCACCGTAACGGAACGCCGTTAAGCTATCGGGTCGGGTTTTGGATCCGATAACCCGTTAACAGCCCCGGCCAATGGGGATTTTCCACGTGTAAAATCATCATTGGCTGGAGGAAACACGTGTCGGCTCATTGTTGGGACACATGTCATCCACTCATTGGACAGAAGGCGCCTATGATACGTCGACATGTGGCACGGCCCAACAGAGGCCCATTCCTGTGAAAAGGCCGGCCCGTTTGACTTGGTCAAAAGGTGACGGGCCAGCCCATGGAAAGCCTGTTAATGGCCTGTTCGCATATAGCCCATTTACAGCCCGCTAACCCAAGGCCCGTTGCGCCCTATCCGAATTAGGCCCAGTAGCGTCATCTGGGCCATCCAATATGATTCCTGCCCGTTTTCACTTCTGGCCCATGTATGGCCCATGACATCTTTCGGCCCATATGAGGCCCTATGTAACTCTTGGCCTATTAACGGTCCGTGGTGAAACTGGCCCGCAATGAACAGTGTATTACTTTAGACCCAGTAATGGCCCGTGGTGAAACTGGCTCGTAATGAACAGTATATCGCTTTATACCCATTAAGGGCATGTTATTCAGTTGGGCCGTTTACAGCCCATGTTATCTTTCGGCCTTCTCAGAGCCCATTTATTCTTGGGCTTATTTGCAGCATTCGGTTACTTAAGGCCCGTTACTATCATTTTCTGCTTGTGGGCCAAATTCAGCCCGTCGTTACAGTCGCCCTGTTTGCGGTCCGTTAGTCTGTTGGGCCATTTTCATAGCATCACCAAATACGGCCTATTAACGGCCCGTTATGGTCAGCCAATAAAACATATGATTTCCATTATAGGTCCGTCTACGGCCCATTAAAGGCCAGTACAAGACCCATAAATGAGTCGGCGGCCCATGGATCCTACGTGATGTAGAAGGCCCATGGATCCTGCGAGACGTAGAAGGCCCATGGACACTGCGAGACGTAGAAGACCCATGGACACTGCAAGACGTAGAAGGCCCATGGATCCTACGAGACATAGAAGGCCCATGGATCCTACGAGGCATAGAAGGCCCATGGTCGGGCGAGTTGGCCCCCGTTTGAACTATATAGCATATTCAAAGAATTATCCTACTCAATACTATCACCTCTAAAAAGCATACACTATACAACAAAGAGATCAAGGCATAGAAAGGTAGAATAATCCTACACTATACAGTAAAGAAATTACAGCCGATTACACCCACTGGGCATTATGGTACGGCACAGGTGATAATAAAGCATACACAAACAGCAAATTACACACTGGGCAAATACGGCTCATACATCATGGACGTGCATCAACTTAACTCCATTTGAACTATAATCTCTTCAGAAAATAGGATTGGCCGGATTCAGATAGCACAAATTTCAGTCTACAAAATCTCCAATTCCTTCATTGTTACCTCGGTGTCTTGTTTCATTTTTTGACTCCTGCATCTAATACCTGCATGTCCAGTCTCAACTTGTTGATTATACATTGACAATCATGTACACGTTGTCTTGCCACCTCTAGTTGATGCTCGAGAACATCAGCACATTCCAATTCCAATCCATAATCATTCGGTAACGGCCATGCCGCACTGCTCGCAGATTTTTGTGTTGATGTCACTTCATCCTGAAATGTTTCTGTAAGTACACATGACTAGGGCAAAAATATAATTACAACAGTGAAGCGAACAAGACACTATTTTGTACTACATGGCAAAACAGGACTAACAATAATGTTACATGTCACTTTCACAAAAAGAATGTTACACATCATGAAGCATAAGCAGGTGATATTTTAAAAATTATAAAAAAGATAGTCTGTGCAGCCTGCATACAGAAATCCCTCTTAGCTCACCAGAGGAGCATGATGTTGGGGCCCAATCAAAAACACAGACAAGTTACAAATTTAGACAAAACGTTGCGTATAAGTAAGCAAGCAGTTGGCCATTCTGTACCTCAATTAAAGTCTTAGGGAGCATAATGAACAGCAGAGGGTTTCATACAAACATACTACAGCAAGCAAAACTATGCAATCATTAGCATAGTATAAACTAGATTGTGAGCCTCATGCAATAATAGTTGGTTAATAGACTTCAAAGCTTCAGGCACACTTCGGCAGAGTAATTAAATGGTAAGGCCTTTAATTATGTCAACTAATAGTGATACAAGTACCGAACATCAGGCACAATTATTTGGGCATCTCATTAAGTGAGGACAAATAAAGCAATTGAAAATAGAAAATTAACTATGCCTGAAACAAACAAGGAATTGAACTGTTGAGTTGCATACAGTGACTTATCTTAGTAGGTTGAAGAGGCTCAGCGCAGCTCCTACTTCTCTTGCAAGGCTCCTTCCTAACATCTTGTACTTGGAAATCCTCAATCTTATCTTCATTGCACCCCCTCTGCAAAGTGACACAAACTAGTTACTCGTCTCCTTGGAAGATAAATATGCATACTTTCCAGTCTGTGAACACAAAAGGATGAGATTATAACAAAACAACACCACATAATGAAACATGCCGCATCTCTTGCACTTGCAAACAATGAAATGAGCATTTACTATGTCTGCACTATGTAAAAACTAGGCATACCTTCGAACTGGATCTCCAGGTACTCTTGGAGAGCCTACTATAATGTACAGCCAAACCTTTATTCACCTATGAGTTAGACAAGGCCCCACTACAGCAGCCCTTAGTGTTTAAATCGTTGACAAGCTCTGTTAGAGTGTTAGGTCAAGAACAACAAGTAATCAAAGCAAACATTCCTAGTATGGCTGGCTGATGCAAACAAGCAATTGAATAGATGTGTGAGCAAATCTTACATATCAAGAAAAGAAGCAAAGAAGGAGGCTTAAAGACCATCACTTGACTGACCAGATTTAAGGGGCATTTAAACATCATGTGCAAGGTATGAACTAACATAAACGTTGCATATTCCAGATTCTACAATGGAATGCACATGTATTAGGTTATGCCATGTATGATGATGCCTAAATGTACAGATAGCATGCAGGAGTGATTCATGATTGCACGCACAATTGAATTGCAGGTTAAGGGCCAGTTCGATTCCGCCTTTTCAGGGTATATTGTCAAAATAAGCCATAAAGATGTAAAGAAGTCATTTTTGAGTTATGGGCTTGGGCTTAACTAATTTCGCTTTGGAGGGGGGTGTTTCGGGTAGAACCTCACTAAAAATTGAAGGGAAGGGGAATAGTGAAATGACTCTGTTGTCTGCCTATATTACACTCAAAATGCAACTGTTGACGCCTGTGTCACACCTGACCCTCAAGTAAAAAACAAACACGCAAGCATTCATTGCCTTGCCCGCTTGCATCTCCTCTCCCCTTTCCCTCTACCTCGATCTCTTGCCTGCAGCACTAGGGTTCCTCCAGCGAGCCGTCGCCACTGGTCCCATCTGGCCTGGTCCTCGACGATGCTATGTCCAGCTAGGCTACATGGCCGGCGGGTAGGGGCAAATCTCCCTGGCTGCTCCTCCCTCTGGCACCGCCCCTCATTCTCATGGTCTCCAGCAGCTGCTCCACTTTGGTTCATCCAACGCACTACTCCAGTGGGCGCTGCACAACTACGGCTGATGCCACACTGCGGCAGAAGGCACCTTGTTCCCCCTCCCCTCCTCCCAGGCCATGGCGTTAAGGTGCTGTTGAAGGATGAGCTTATCCAACAAGGTGAGGATCTCCTCTGATTTTTTGCCAAATTTTCATTCTGATCCACTATACGATGAATTGCTATGAGCTACTTCTGCTGCTGCTATATGATGCATTGCTATGAGCTGCTGCTGCTGCTGCTGCTATATGATGAATTGCTATGAGCTGCTGATGTTGTATGATGAGTTGCTATGAGCTGCTGCTGCTGCTATATGATGAATTGCTATGAGCTGCTGCTGCTGCTATATGATGAGTTGCTACAAGATGCTCCTGCTGCTGCTATATGATGAATTGCTATGAGCTGCTCCTGCTGCTGCTATATGATGAATTGCTATGAGTTGCTGCTGGTATATGATGAATTGCAGACCGCTGCTGCTGTATGATGAGTTGCTATGAGCTGCTGCTGCTGCTATATGATGAGTTGCTACAAGCTGCTCCTGCTGCTGCTGCTATATGATGAATTGCTATGAGCTGCTCCTGCTGCTGCTATATGATGAATTGCTATGAGCTGCTGCTGGTATATGATGAATTGCAGACTGCTGGTGCTGTATGATGAGTTGCTATGAGCTGCTGCTGCTGCTGCTATATGATGCTTTCAGGTGGTGCTGCTATATGATAACAACCAGCCACTTGGACCATCGAATTTCAACAAATAATTGTTCTTCATTTAAATGTGGGTCATGCGTTCTTCGTTTAAATTAGGAAATGGGATCTCTATGGAAAACATTGACCAAAGTAGATTGTGCCAAGTAGATGGTATCTTTGTATTTGCATTTTGAGCAAATAGTGATGGTCTGTTTTCCTATCATATTAATTACTGTACTGGGTTCAATTTGTGATGTTTGCAAGTCAAATTAATTTCCATATGTGCAGCAAAATGAAATCTATATATAATGCAATCTAGACTTTCCACTGATCATACCAAAGATAAGCTGAAAACGCAATGAAAAGAACTGGTTGGCGTATTACATGGAGCTTATATTCATAGGTGCTTATTTTCTTAGGATAACTCGTAATAACTGTCCCTAAGAAACTTGGCTAATAGAACTGGCATACAAATAACATGTCACGATGATTGCAATGGAGGAGTGACGTACCATAGAACACTATATAGGCTCACCACTGCCTCTCCTTTTTTTGCGATGTTCCATGAAATTGCCACATACATCTTGTACTTTTTCATTGTGTAACCCTATCTGCAAGTTGACACGGCTAATTTCAGACATCTCTACATGATACTACATTGCATATCCCTTGCGCATATTTAAACCACCAATTAACAATTGAGTGCGTACCATAAACTAGCCATGACTCTGTATGCTGGACTGGCAGGCACTCTAAGGGAGCCTAATGTAGGGCACTGGAATTCCTACATGCCACCTACGATTTTGTGTAATGTACTTCCCCTGTTCCTAAATATATGTCTTTGTAGAGATTCCAGTATGGACCACATACAGATGTATACAGATACATTTTCGAGTGTAGATTCACTCATTTTGCTCCGTATGTAGCCTATAGTGGAATCTCTAGAAAGACTTATATTTAGGAACGGAGGTATGAGGTAGTATCATGTATGACATCTACATATCTAATTTAGCAGCGAGTGGTAGAAATCATTGTCTGCACAAAGGGATTACTGGTCGAAAATCCTAGCAAAGCACGCTGGCAGGCACAGAACGATACAAGAGAGAGAGAGAGAGAGACACGCTTACAAGATCATAGCAATGCCTCAGTCCAGGATCTTGGTTGGCCAAGCTATTAGATCCAGAAGAAACATTGTCCTTGTAGTTTTTGCCAGCTGCATAACAGGTAACAGCGACCGGTTAGTATATTTGAAGTACATCAGGCAGGTGATGCTGGACGGGTTTAAAGGTGACAAGTACCTAGGCCATGGCGGGTGCTTGGCATCTCTCCAGACGGTGGGAATCAGGTTAGAAACGTCGAGGGTGATGATGTTGCGCTGGCTGTCGAGGTCCGGTAAGGAGATCTAGAAACATCGAGTAGGGTGTTTGTGGAGCAGCTCCGGTAGGGTGGACTACAGTGTGGGCAAAGCGGATCTGTGGCCATGGACGAGGGCGTAGGTGAAGCTGCTCCGGTGGTGGGGTTAAGGATGGTGCCGACGACGCGGATCTGCGGCCGTGGACGGGGCGTCAGAAGCTGCTCCGGTGGTTGGGTTAAGGGTGGTGTCGACGATGCGGATCTGCGGCCGTGGACGGGGCGTCAAAAGCTGCTCCGGTAGGTTGGATGAGGGTGCGAGGAAGTGGATCTGAGGCCGTGGACTTGTGAGTTGGCAAAGCGGCCCCGGTAGGGTTGAGAATGGTATAGGCGAAGCTACTCCGGTAGGGTTGACGCTGGTGTCAGCGAAGCGGCTCCGGTAGGGTTGAGGAAGGTGTCGGCGAAGCGCCTCCGGTAGGGTTGAGGAAGGTGTCGGCGAAGAGGATCAGAGGCCGTCGACGGGGGTGTCGGTGGGGCGGCTTCGGGGGGTGTGGACGAAGCGTCTCTGGTGGGGAGTATGAATGAGCCGCTACAAATGCGCGACGGTTGACGAGAGTACCAGCGAAGCAGATCCGGCACCATGGACAAGGCCGACACTTAATGGGCTGTGGTACAGTGGTGGATGAGCAGTCTACTTGTTTCTAGGGGAGGTGGGAGGGGTAGATGCGGCCGGAGAAGCAGATCCGGCGAGGTGGACGCCGCTGGAAGTGAATGGGCTATGGTACGCCGGTGGATGAGCAGTCTAGGGTTTCGAGAGGGGAGGGGAGAAAGGGCGATGAAGTACGGACGGTGTGATGTAAGATGCTCTGGTGCTGTGGAGTTAGTCATTTTTGCGGGAGGGGGGAAAGGAAATGGGGGTGGCGTGTAGTGGGGGGAACTGGAAGTTACCAAAGCAGCCCCGACCTATCATGTAGATGAAGGCGGTATTGTAACTGTTGGTCTCCGTGCACCAAGGACAAAAGGGGGATTTCGCATGCTAAAGACTAAGGTGGCGGAAATTTTAGAAGGAGGCGGGAGATTTTGCCGCCCGCGGGATTGTTTGTATCCAGTTTCAACTAATTTTGGACCGTGCTAGCGGGAAGGTCATGCTAGACTGTGTACACGGGGCACACGTCAGCAGTTAATAACTGGTGTGAAGTCCACCCAAAAAAAAAGATAATAACTCGGGATGATGCGCCGATAACTTGGACGTTCACACGGGCGCGACCAATCTTACGGGTGTAGTGGCGTGTTCACAGAAAAAGGGATCAAACGCTCAGCCTATGTATTTCTCGTGTAAATAGATAATTTAGTGCCATTGGTTATTTACTTTAAACATAATGCATTGACGTGTTAGTGTAGAGGCGCACAAAAAGAAATGGATATTGTAGTTAGCTACTTAAAAGTGTTACCTCATATGATTACATAGCCTCCATTTCATAAATTGTGTAACCGTTGAATTCATATATGAATATTACATATATATTACTTCAAAATAGAAACTTAAATCATCCAAGGCTAATGAATTTGAATGCAAGAGTAACAATGGTGCATGTGCATGATAGCTACATTGGTTGTTTGAAGAAACATCACTGTAACTTTGGCATGCACAACTGAAAAAGGTTTATTTAAATAGAAAAAAAATGTGATATGTGAGTGTCCAATCTTTATAGCGTTAAATCGATATTGTACCTTTGGCCACGATACGATGTAGATATTGACTTATGTTCAAGCGATGCACGTCCACGGTCGCTAGATAGTGATACGTGAATGAATTGTGCAATCTCTCTCACACGCATACATATCTCATTTCCCTGTGGGCATTGGAATCACACACGCGCACTTCGTGTATTTATCTCCCTCCGTCAGGGTTAAATTCGTCTTTCTACCCCGTCCTACAAGTCTCTCACACAGAAACACACACGCTCTCTATGTCTAACACGCCCACCCCTTTAATTCCGCCCACCCACAACCACTAATGTCTCAAAGTATAATAATGTCTCTCACACATATGCTATCTACCTATCCCTTAATATAGCTAGATATGTGTCACACAAACTCCTTCTCCCTACTAGCAAGATGCCCATGTGTGTTGCACGGAACAACAAGATGCATTTGTATGAGAAGTTTATCTTGTGGGGGAAAAGGATGAATGAGGGAATGCCTTATTTGCAAATGCGGAGAGGGGTGTGGGTATCTTTTTGCAAAATTGCCATATTTTCCTTCATGTCCGTTGGATATAAATCGCATGGCCTATATTGCAGGATGGCAGGAACACCATTATCACCAACTCAGTTTTTTTATTAGAGTAGAGATATGTGAGTGTGACTGCCCCCTCCCCCCCCACACACACACACTTCCCAACACCGAAGGAGTAGGGTGACACCTCGATCTTGATACTAATCTATCGACTGGATTCTCTCTCAAACATACACACACACTACCCGGCACCGAAGGAGTAGGGTGACACCTCAATCTTGATACTAATCTATCGACTGGATCTCTCTCAAACATACACACACACACACACTACCCGGCACTGAAGGAGTAGGGTGGCACATCGATCTTGATAATAATCTATCGACTCCTCTTTCAAACACACACACACACACACTCTCTCTCGCTAGTTGTGCCTCTGTGCCTACCGCGCACACTCTCGATACGTCTTTCTCTCCCTCCACCCCCCCCAACAATGACAGCAGAAGGGTGACAACTCGATCTGATCATAATCTGTCAATTGGTTTCTCTCTCAAACATTGTGTCTCGGTGCCTCGCTCAGTAGCCCCCTCGATATGTAGACTTCTCACGCGCGCACAACTGTAGTGACGATGACGCTGAACCCAGTGTGCCTTGTTTTTACTGGCCTCATGTGATAGTTTTCACCATGTTTTCTGTTAATTAACAAGGCAACCTTTTCTTTGTTACTACTCCCTCCATTCCAAAATAGATGACTCAACTTTGTACTAACTTTAGTATAAAGTTGGGTCATCTATTTTGGAATGGAGGGAGTACTAGTGAATCTGAAGTCATTTGGGGCAAACATAGAACATATCACTTCAACCCAATTATCGCAGCAACTACTTTAAAAGAAATTAGCTAGCTGCCCGTGAGTTGCACGGAACATCAAGATGCATTTGTATGAGTAGTTTATCTTGTGAGAGAAAAGGCTGAACGAGGGAAGGCCTTATTTGCGAACATGGAGAGACGTGTGGGTATATTTTTGCAAAATTGCCATAGTTTCTTTCCTATCCGTTAGATATAAATCCGACGGCCTATATTGCAGGATTGCACGCACACCATCATCACCAACTCTGTTTTCTACTCCCTCCGTCCGAAAATACTTGTCATCAAAATGGATAAAAATAGATGTATCTAAAACTAAAATACGTCCAGATACATTTCCTTTTATCCATTTTGATGACAAGTATTTCCGGACGGAGGGAGTATTTGTATTTTTAGAGATTTCAACAAGTGACTATGACCGGACCTTACCAACATACTCAAAAAAGTAGTCCATAATTTTGATGTTACCCTCTTTTCTTGACGGTGCAATGCCATCTGGATACCTCATAAATAAATCAAGGACAAATCTGACCCCTTCCTGAAAAGACATACGTAGCAAAATGAGTGAATCTACACTCTAAAATATGTCTACATACACATCTGTATGTGGTAGTCCATTTGAAATCTAAAAAAGACAAATATTTAGGAACGAATGGAGTATATATAAGAGTAGACATGGAGATATATCTCCAGCATGGTCTACAACAAAAATGTGCTGGGGTGGTTAGCGCCGGATGCTCGCAATGCGATGACATGAGTTCGAATTCTGTCTTTTAACTTTAGATTTGTATATTATATATTACTCTACTTATTTAATATATACTTCTTTCGCTACTGTACTGACAGTGGAACCCACAGAGTACTTAGAATATTAAGGATGGACTTGTTTCTTTTTAACTTTCTGTACGAAGCTGTAGCCACCCAGCAAGTCACATGTACACTGTACATGCAATTAAATTTTTATAGAGGGACAATCATACAGGCAATTAATTCAAATGGATTGGATGTCACTCTATTATTTCCAGCATAAAGAGCATCTCCAACGACAGCCGGCAAATTTCCTCCCGGTTCCTTCTGAGGAGGACGACATCAAACGCCAGCGGCATACATTTTTAAAACTCTAACCAACCAGATGAAATTCGTGCAAACACAGACTGATTTCATATAAGCATGAAGGATTTCGTATAAAAAAGCCGGATGTTCATATAAACATGATGGATTTCATTACATTTACATGAACTAAGAGGTGCCAATCCGGCTCTCTTGTATAATTAATACTCCCTCCGTCCGGAAATACTTGTCCTATAAATTGATATATCTAGACTTATTTTAGTTCTAAATGGCCGCCCGCGGATCCCTTTGTCTTCCTCATGTCTGTCAGACACTTGCGGGGTCAACGAAGGTCCTCAGAAGAGACGAAGCAGCAAAGAAACCACCTAAATCCGCGGTCGTCGCCTCGGCGGTGGCCTTCATGGGTCCCAAGTGGCGGCGGCCTCCCGTGTTCTACTTCTCCTCGATGATGGCGGCAGACAGGGAGAAGCTGGCCACCGACTGGTCGCTCTCCATGCACCCAGCTTCTGTCTTTGCCTGCATGGCGCTGCTGTAGGCACGGGAGGCGCGCCCACAGACACGGGAGGCTCGGCCACCGCATACACTAGTGGCGCGGTATGACGCGACATCGACGGTGCCCATACCAGCGTGCTCGCCGCCGTGCCAGCGTGGAGCAACTCGCCACTCCTCATCGAGCTGAACTGGAGCGGCGAGTTGCTGAACCACGTGCCTGCTTCGGGCGGCAACTGGCTCCGTCGGGCCAAGCGAGGTTGGTGAAGCACCAAGCGGCCTCGGCCGTATTCGGAGGGCTCGGCAGGCCACCCAGCCGGGTAATATGCCGGAGAATGGCTCATCGGAAGCCATCAGAAGGGTGGAGAAAATGGTGAAGGAGGTGATGGGGGAGCGGCGGAGGGGTGCGATTCTTGCCCGCTGTCTGTCTGGCCTCGTGTAAATAGAGGGCGGACGGTAGGAGCTTGGCCGGCGTCTAGCCTCATTTAAACTGAGGGCAGGCGAGAGGAGCTCGACCGGTGTTGCGTTTAATTCCGGCCCTCTCATGAACGGACGTGTGGCCGGAGTAGGATTCTCGGTTTGCATGCGGGTTTAACGGAGAGGTTTAATGGAGGCGTCGGGCGTGCAGCGGGCGGCGCAGTAATATTCGATTTGACCGCATTAATGAGCCGTCAAATCACAAAGGCCCTCGCCTCTCGTGAAACCGACCGAGATAGACTGCCCCGCCCTCTAGCCTTTTAAAAAATGTATATACTCCACTTTTGTACAGTAGTAGTATCGATGGATTGCGCCATGGAGCAAAATTTGAAATTAAAAAAAGGTGGTACATATAGAGAGCGCTCGTGAACTATGTGTCATACATGGCAATAAATAAAGTACTACATGATACTTATATGATACATCGCAGGAGTACTAAGTATTATTAATACAGTTTTGCTAGAAATCATCTAGATGAGATATAATTTGGTCTCATTCATCTTTTATAGCCATTGGATGTGATGCTATAAGATGCGTGTGTGCTGACGTGGGTTGTATTTGTTCTTGTGCAACGAACTGACCACTGCATGTCATGTTTGATAATCTCAAGTCATTAAAAGCATACAAGCCCCACATCTCTTCTTGGTTGATTCTTTTATTTATGTCAAAAAATAAGAAACAACGTGAGAGTTAATGCACCACGCCTATGTGTTAGACTAGCCACAATGGTGAGTAACATACACTAGTAACATACACATATCCCTAGACTATGTTACTACCTTCATAGTGGGTACTACCTCCGTCCTGGTTTATAGGTCCCTTTTATAGTTTGTGCCAAATTTTGACTAAAGATTTAACTAACAAAATGTTAATGCATGTCAATAAAAATTATCTCATTGGATTCGTCTTTGAACATAGTTTTGAAAAATATAATGTTTGGTGACATGCGTGAACATTTTCTTAGTTTAATCTATGGTCAAAATTTGGCACGAAATACAATGGGTACCAATAAACCCGGACAGAGGTAGTAGTAACATAAGTGTGGTAACATGCAAAGCTTCATTTATTAGGTTATAGACTCATATTGCATTGGGACATGTGATGTTACAGTAACTAGCTAAGTTATTATAACTACCTCTCTCCTCATTAACTCACTGCCACATAAGCAAATTTGCTGAGTTGGACTCGATGTTACTGCTGAAGTTACTCCCACGGTGGCTAGTCTTACTAGTATTTGGTTTTCGTAAGATGACTTATAATACTCAGGCTGGTCGTAATGATAGTATCATAACTAGTATCATGCATGCCAACTAGGCAATTTTGATGAGGTGTCGTAGCATTAAATGAAGAAAGAGAGGGTGTAGTATCATATCATGATACCGTATCATATTAAATGTTATGCTACTTTGTGTCATGCATGGCAATAAATAGAGTACTACATGATACTAATATATGATACTATGCATTAGGGAGGTAGTATCATACACTAGTATCATATGCATGATACTAGTATATGATACTCCCCATTACAACCAGCCTCACCTAGATGGAGGGAGTATTCGATTTGACAGCGGGCGGCGCAGTTCCCGATACGCCTTTAATGCAGACGAGGGAGGGAGTAGCGGTTCCCGATATGTTGAACGGCCAATGCATCCTCCTTCAATTAATGCATGAGGGAAGTAATGGGAGGAGGTCCGGGAAAAGAGGCTGCACGATGTGAATGCAACGGAGTTTGCCCTCATTGCCCTCATATAAAGGCGCCCCTCCTCCATTCCAATGCATCTGCCACATCGTATGCACCTAAGCACTTGCCTAAGCACCTACACTAAGCGCAAAAGAGCTCGCTCCAGACCCATGGCGGCGATGCGCTTGAGCGGCCAGCGGCTGCGCCAGATGGTCCACGACGCCGGCCTGCGGCATGGCACCGAGGATCATCTCCAGACGGTGTTGGAGACCGGCTGGTGGATTGCCGCCGTTGACGCCAACTACGACTCTCAGTTGGACCAGATGATCGTTGCCACCAGCAACAAGTTCACCGTCCTCAAGAAGCTCGCGGACGACATCGCCGTACTCCTCCAGCTCGCGCCCCCGGGCTCCTCATTGCCTGCCACCCTAATCGGCCTCCATGGCCGGAACCTCTTTCAAGCACTGGTGGCCCTGCGACTGCCCGCCGACGCCACGAAGAATGTCCACCTGGAGGTCACGCTCGCCGCGAGGTGCCTCGCCCTGCAAGAATTCGTCGACCTACACATCCACGCGTACGAGCAAATCGTGTACATAGGTATCTACAAGGCCAGTGAGGACGCTACGGTGTTGGCCTTCCTCAACCGGCTGGAAGCCTTGGATGCCTTTGTTGAGAAGCTCCTCGACCTCGCCACAAAAGCCGCCGCTCCTTAGCCACCGTATGGTGTCCCAGCGCACTACGTTGAGGAGGTGGAGGTCGTACGTTCGTGGATCCATCTTTCTTCTTGCCTTCTGTAACCACCACTGTGATTGCATCATCGTGGCCTTAATTCTTATTGTGTTGTTGCATTCTCGTTCCAGTCAATACCGACATGTGTGATCCCTTTGCTTAATTATATGCATCACTGTAACTAGTACTCCATCCATCAATTTATAAGTTCTGCTTACCTTTTCCATCAACTTCGTGCAACGCGCGGGCATCTTGCTAGAAACACTAGAATATGTCTATATAATCCGTATGTGATAGTCCATTTGAAATCTCAAAAAAGAAAAATATTTAGGTACGGAGGGAGTAATATATTAGGAGTATATCAAAACAATAGTGATTTCTTTCAAGTTTGTGAACAAATACTAGTATTCTACTACTTTGGATCCGTCGCAACGCACGGGCACATTGCTAGTAAAAGGAAAAGGCCTACAACGTTTGCGTCGCACCCCCACATGCCCGGGAATCTGGAGTACAACACGACCCGTCCGGCACGACACATAGCTTAGGGAAGGCGTGTTGCCTACAGCCTAGCATTTTCACTTTCATGTGGGACCGCCCGTTGAGCAAACCGACACCTCGCTCGCCGCCGGGTTGGAAAACAGAAACAAGGGGAAGATCTAGTTGTAGCACGGAAGCCAATAAATTTTGTGTCAGACGAGGCTCGTTGATAGAGTAGGAGCATTCCGTATTAGTACCACTCCTGCCAAGTTTGTACTCCTAATACTATTATATTACTAGTACTACCACTATACAACTAGTAGATACGTGCACGGCACAACATCGTAGGAACAAAGAAGGGAAGATCTTGTTTTGGGTGATTTATCTTTTTTTCAATCAACACAGTATGAATAATATGATGTGGGGGGCACCCATGAAGCTTATGTGGCTTTGTTGCATGGCTACGGAAGGTTAGAGAAAAATAAATAGATAATGTGTTTAGAGTGCACTCCATTAAATAGATATACTATGGATCCATTGCAACGGACCGGCACATCTATATCTATACCCCCTATGTAGTGTGTGAAAAACTTTGAAAGTTGGTCGTTGGATGAAGCCAATCCAACGGTACAAAGATGGCAAATCCGAGCACTACTGGCCATTGGATATCATCCACCAGATTCTGCCACATGTATAATCTAGAAGACTCCATGGTTGAACTTAATTCATGACTAACTTTGCCACAACTAAGCTCAGGCAAAGTTATTAATAAGTTCTTCAAAATGAGAGCCACAAGTTGGCAAGCCTAAGGGAATCTTGCCACATTTTTTGTGTGTATGTCATGTGGGGCTAGTGTGGCTTGCCTAAGGTGTGGCTTGAATCAAACACTCACCTAAGTTAATCAAACTTGCCTAACCTTACATTCCACCAAATTTTGCCACAAGTTGGCAAGCCTAAGGGAATCTTGCCACATTTTTGTGTGTGTATGTCATGTGGGGCCAGTGTGGCTTGCCTAAGGTGTGGCTTGAACCAAACACTCACCTAAGTTAATCAAACTTGCCTAACCTTACATTCCACCAAATTTTGCCACATGTTAGAATCCAGAAAACTCCACATGTAGAAGCATAATGCACAAACCACCAGAATCTCATGCGTGCAATGCACGTGTACCTTCCTACTAGTACTAGTAGTAGTAGGAAAAAAATTCCAGTTTTGGCACGAGCTCGTACTGCGGGAGCACCACAAGGCCTACCGCAGGAGTTACATTTTCCTCTCGAGGCCCACGGGACCGAACTTCAGTGGCTTAGTGCCCGGCCTATGAGTCAATGACATGTGGGCCTTAAATGAGGCTGGCCCACGTGTCATTCTCATGGTGGTGGCGTGGTTCGCGACTCACTCGTTTGAGATGAACCGGCCGGTGGTGGCGTGGCCGTGGCGAGGGTAGCACAGCTGGGCGTCGGGGCGTTACGAGGCGTAGATGGCCACACCGGCGGGTACTACCTGTAGTACATAAGTACTCCAGCTGAGGATTGATGCACGGGACAAAATGTGTCACAGCCGCTGGATGAAAATTTGATGGTGCGGGAGTACGGATCGGAGCACAGCAGCGGAGCAGGCAAACCGCGTCCAATCGGGTGTGTCTATGGTAGAAAGTTGATGGTCACCGCAGTTCAGCTGGCCCGCATGTCATGCACACAAAGGCAGAGGAGCGGTGGGGCCGAGAGGGATGAGGGGCATGAACAATCCTACCATTCTGTCACTGACATGTGGGACCCATAAGCGTGGGTCCCACCTGTCAGCGAAGGAAAGGCAGGGCAAGGCAGTGATAGCCACGTCAGAGGATCCATGTCCACGTTGGGGGACGTCGTGCCGTGGGTTGGAGCGGCGTCGTGGGAATCGCGTGTGGGTGTGGCAGTGGTAGAAACAAGAAACGTGATGGTAGCCGTGGTTCAACTTCCATGGACAAGCTGTCATGTCTGCTGACACATGTATATCAAAACTAGAGTGTTTATATTTCAAGCATGTGAACAAGTATTATTCTACTAGTTTGGATCCATTGCAATGCACACATTGGTAGTAGTAGTGTCCATCTCTATCTCTAGAGGCCTTCCCTCGTTCATCCTTTTCTCTCACAAGATAAACTACTCATACAAATGCATCTTGATGTTCCATGGAACGCACGAGGATGTTTCCTTGCAGGTCTCTCCAGCGCGGCGTGGTCGTAGTTGCAAGTTGACGCCCCTTGAGATGCCGACGTCGAGGGGCACTCGGATTTCCTCCGATGAGCAGGTAAGATGAGTTTGATCACATAGTAAATGCATTCTAAAGACTACTTCCGTGTCCATTTCCTAATTCTCCCCCTGCCCATTGTTTCGCAGGCCAGGCTCGGTGCGAGTGGAGATTGGCTTGCATATGTACGGGAGGGTACCAACATCAATTTGCACAACATTTACAACGGTGACACCGTTCCCGTAGAACCTTTGTCCAACATTGGGATCAGCCATGCAACGGGCCACCGCATGAATTGGTACAATGGAACCACGATGAGATTGAATAAAAGATAGCACGAACCTTGCACATGGCGGTCAAAGGCGGACCATGCTATCTGCGGCCGATTTGTTGTCGTACGAGTAGGAAGACGTTGTGCTCCTTTCTAACCGCATCTTCGCGGTGACAAACCAGTGGACTTATTTTGTATGGGACACATCCTACGATATACTCCCTCTCTCCCAGTTTATTTGTTTTGAATCTTTTCGTTTTATAAGTTTCAAATTCAAATTTAGAGCTCCCCATCATATGTTGAGATTACAATGTCCATTAAATCGTTGCGTGCATGTATAGTAAAGAAACAAATCTCGAGTTTGGCACGAGTTCGTGCTGCAGGAGCACCACAAGCCCTGGCGCAAGAGTTACATTTCCCTCTCAGGGCTGTCGGGACTGAGCTTCAGCGCCTTACTACACCTACCTTTGAGTTAATAACATGTGGACCCGATAGGTGACTGGTCCACATGTAATGCTCCCGAAGGCAGAGGGGCAGTGGGGCCAAGAGGGGTGAGCCGCAGGTCGGGGGACATGTGGTTTCATGGATTCGAGCGGCGTTGTGGGAATCGCCGGTGGCTGTGGTAGAAACTTGATGCTCGCCGCATTTTAGGTGGCCCACATGTCATGCACACAAAGGCAGAGGGGCAGTGCAGCCGAGAGGGGTGAGGCCCACGTCGGGGGGCGTGGTGCCGTGGGTTGGAGAGGCGTCGTGGGAATCGCGAGATGAAACGTTATGGTCGCCGTAGTTGAACTTCCATGGACAAGCTGTCATGTCTATGGACACATGCACTGTATACCGATCACTGGAAGGAGTAGCAGAGAAAGCTATATATGCGGATAAATAGTTCCTTATAGTCAAGCGGACCCACGCTACTACTCTGTTCCAAAGACATGCACACCATTGAAATAGTCCATCTATATCAATATACACCGAGAGGGAATAATTTTTTTACAAGAGAGGAAATAGTTCATCCATCCATAATGCCCTCCTGCTCGTGCAGCGTTTTCTTCTTGTTCTTCTTCTTCTTCTTCTTCTTCTTCTTCTTCTTCTTCTTCTTCTTCTTCTTCTTCTTCTTGTTCTCATTATCTGTGGGAGACGGCTTCGCAACAAGCTCTTTGGACCTTGCAGCTATCTCGAAACTCACACGAGCATAGAGGGCAGCATATTTTATCCGCTCGTACGTCAAGGGATAATTCTCCCATCCAGACGACCTTAATGCCACCGTTTCGTCACCCTTCTGAAGATTTGTACCGAGCACAAAATTTGCTACGTCGAATAGGGATGGTGTCTGTTTAGCACAATCTTCTACAGGAATTTTGATTCTGGTTTGTAGGCCAGCAATGCTTTTCAAATCAAGGTTGTATGGCTCTAGCTTCTGTTTGTCCCCTTCGATGGCTGCCCCACAGAAGTATATGTCCTCCCGAGACAAGAAATCATGAAGCTCACCTGGTATGGAGGGCGAGTGTATGATGTGGTACACCAAAAAATCATCTTCGAGGCACAGCTGAAGGACGGCGGCGCGCTGGATCTTCCCAGGGGCATGCTCCATGTACTCTGCGTCGAGACCGATGACCCTCATCTCTACCTTTTTGAGGGAGTTGGATACATTGTTGATCCACTACCAAACAACCCTTGGGTGGACGGTGACAGTGGCAATGATGCGCATCGAGCCTTCGACGAGGACATGTTGGACGCTAAAAACCTGCATCTCGATCTCTTTCGCCATTTGGAACCGCTGGAACGGAGGGCTATGGTTTGGAGAATTGGGATTAGATGGCTAGTCTAACTAAAGTAGTAGATGATTATTTAAAGAGGTTAAAACAATGAGAACGTAGTGGGGTTTGGATGCAAATGAAGACGAAGGGGAGGTGAAGAAGCCGAGGCGAATCGGTTCCCGATGGAGAAGTAAATGGGAGAAGTGGCATGCAGGCAGTTGATTAGACGGCTAGGTAGACTAAACGAAAAGGCTATGCGGGTAGACTGAGGAGTCATACATGTTCGTGTACGTGCCCATCCTTCCTGATAGGTGGGACCTATGCAAACAAATAAAAAATGTGTCGTAGCTTTTTTTTGAGCCCGTGAGTGGGAGACACAACACTCTCTGGTTAAGGAATACTCCCTCCGTTTAGGTGAGTATAAGTCACCTTATGAAAATCAGGTTTTCCCAAAACCTTTAGGCGTGGAGCATTAACTTCCTGCTCGATCCCCTCCCAGCCTCGTTAGCCAGCGTTCTCTTCCTCTGCTGCCGCGTTCTACATTTCCATTTTTTCCTCTTCTCAAGTGTGGAACGATCTGCATGCCGTCCTTGATGCACCAGAACGACCACTGCATGCATCGCGATAGGTCGTTTCATGTGCATGCATGAGGATTTGGTTCTGCTCGCAATATGGATGATACCTGAACGACGAAGTGAACAGGCATGCTAGCACGGGAGACCTATTTCCGCTATACAATACTGGAGTACTCATGTTCCTACTAGTAGTAGTAGTAGTAGTACAATTGTGGTACACTTGATGGTCAAAATACTATTCATCCGGTCCTCATAGTGAAGTGACAACACCCTGCGCCTAACACTAGTCCAGGCGAGGCGGTGTGTTCGGGTTACCAAAGTCAGCCTCACCCTGTGCACTGTGCAGTCTGTCACCGCCGCTGTACAGCACATTGGCACCTCGCCTCGTCTCCCTCTCCGCTCCCATAGCACCACTCCATCTCCATCTCCTTCTCCGTCTCCGTCTCCATCTTACTGTGCCCCCGTGTACCGTCACCTCACTCGCCTCCCCCAGTACCACTATTCCCTTGCTAGCCGCTCCAGCACCGACATCCTTCTCCCTCGTAAACAAAGCCCCCTTCCAAACTCCACCATGGCCGAACGCGAACCGCGCAACATCCATATGAGCCGCGATTGGAGCAATCTCCCCAGTGACATCCTCGACCTCTGTTGTTCGTGTGTGGATATGTTGACCGCCCTGCGGCTGGCTGCATGCTCGAGGGACATGCACACGGCCATCGTCGAAGCGAGGCCTAAGCTTTTCAAGACACCCTGCTTGCTGCTATCTGGTCTTGCGAGATTGGCTCACCATGATACGGAGGCGTGCATGATGCCCCTCGACTTCAATCCGATCTCCATTAGCCGAAACTTCTTTGTAGGTATGTAGTGTGTCACCGTACATCATTTCCATCGACATCGATCCGATCACCATCGCTCGAAACTTCTTGGCGGGTATGTACTGGGTCGGCATGAACTCCCACTGGATGGTTGCCTTCAGAGAAGACGGTAAAAAGTTGGTGCTCGTGAACTTCCAGACCTCCCATGAGATTATCCTTCCTCCGTTGGATTATATAGAGTATTACCATCGAGGTCCAAGTCATCTAGATTACTACGTCAGTTGGATGGACCTTGTTTTGCAGAAAATTGTAATCTGCCAAGTACCCACACGACATGCAAATTACGCAGACTTCAAGCTAATTGCCTTGTTCGACCGCGGACTCGCCTATCTTTACGCCGGTGCCTTTTTTAGCTGGAGACAACTCGGCTCGCAGTGGATCATCGTCAAAGCTGATACACACTTATGTGATGCTATTGAACACAATGGCATCATCTACGCGATCGACAAAGCAGATGGCACCACGTATTGCTGGGACGACGCGTGTAAGTTGTTTCCGTCTCATGTTAATGATGACGCCATGACACTGTTTGAACTTTTTTTGATGATTGGCATATCCCTGTTTGAGCAGAATTTGAGTAGAACTATGGCAATATATTAGAGACGCCGTAAATCAGCTATATTTGGAATGAGTTAATTCATGCTATTGTGACCATGTCATTACAGCCAATTTGTACCCTGAATAATCAAACGGTTAGGAATATATGGATATTATCCTTATTTTACAGTAATCTATATACTAGTATTAAATATGAGTGTGTATCAATGGCCATGTTAGTATCCTCATTTTCATGATGTAGAAACATGCACCACACTGTTGGTTTCATTTAACCATACATTAGGGAAGTAAATATGCATATGGGGAACTCTATATTTGGAAGTAGTGAAATCCTGCAATGCTTACCATGTGTACATACCTATATTCTCCCTTCAGCAATCAATGACTAGAATAATATCCTCACAAATTTTTTGCCCACAGAACCCGAGCATATAACAATGCATGGTCTGTTAGTTACCTTGAAGAATTTGTTTGTGAGGACAGAACATGATTACATAACATGCATGACATGGTAGTTTCCTATGAAGAATCGATTGAGAGATAACATGAGTATACCATGCATGGCACTTCTATATTTTCGAACCCAGTATACATTTCCCTGTATTTCCCTCTCAGTTCCAATAGGGACATATCAATGCTATTTCTTGCATTATCCTACTACTCTGAACAATGCTGATCTTACATTAACAGTGTCTGTCCTTTTTGATATGATGCAGTGTCCCTACAGTTACTGCCCTTTGTAATTACACCACCTTTGCCAAAAACAGGGAAGCACAACTGGTTCCTCGCTCGATCAGACGACGGCAAAAGACTGATGATCATTCGGACACATGAGCCGGAAAAGTTATATTGCAAAAAAAAAACACTGTATACAAGCATCGTGTAATACGTGAGTATCCGGACAGTGGCTGTTACGTCTATGAGCAGGATACCAGCTTGTTGGGGCCTTTAGGATTTTTTAGTTGGAGGTGAGTAAACAGCCTTGGTTCACACTCTCTGTTTCTCAGACTCAATTATCCGATTAACCAGGAGATCACCGTTGGCAAGGACCTTGATGGCAGAGAGGCTCTGTTTGCTATGGAAAACTGTGTCTACATGGCGAGCCCTAGGAGTTCGGGAGCATACTCCCCTGATTGTCAACGATACAGCCTGCAACCAAAAGAAGGTGAGAATGACAAAGACATCCGGATTAACTTTGATCCTTGGATGTCTCGATTACGACAGGCAGTGATGTGGTTCAAGCCTTCAGGTTGATAGGTAATTGGGCTGTTGCATCGAAAGGATGGAGTACTGGTGTCTCCGGATCACTGGTCGCTGAAGCGGGGCTGCAAATTATGATGGTGTTGGATCATCTCTTCGAATGACTTTGTTGTCTTTGCTGCTGGTTTTGGATGGGTAGTTCTTTCTTTTGTTATGCATATTCCTTGTCATTTGGTCATCCTCGTCTATGTCACTCTTTCTATGTAATAGTTGCTTCTATTTAGAATGTCATTCTCGTCTGGATCATGAGAGTCTGAGTGTTGCAGATGGGTACGTTTTGGTGGTGTAGCAAGACTTCTTATGAACTATCATGTCTTGCTGTTTATGTCAGTAGTAGTCACTAGTCACTGTTTGAATGTTGTATATATCATTGTTTCGAACTGTTTATTGTCTCGAACTGTTGGTGGGCTAAATGAGGGCATCACCATTCTCCAGTGTTCAGAGTATATCTCCTTTTTTCAAGTTATATAATTTGAGCTCACTGTCTTTTCGATGATGTACACTTGTTTGGGCAAGTGAGGTGTCGTTGCATATGGGCCGAGTAGTAACGCAATGCCAAACAGGTCAATTATGACTCTCGGGACGGGCTCTCAAAAGATCCTGAAAAAAAGGCCGGGCTCTCCAAAAAAGAAAGAATAAGGACTCTTAGACCGACATGTGGGCGCCACCAGTGTTTTCGTGCGCTTGCGCACCGAGAGCATATTGGCGCGTGCTCGAAATTCATGCTACCTTTTCATCCCCAGTCTCCCGCCCCTCCCCCACCTCTGGAATCTCGATTCCTACTCCGGTTCCCCTAAATCCCCCTCTTGTACTCCCTGTACTCAAGCGCACTATCATGTCGCCGGTCAACGCGGATCTCCGAGCCGGAGATCCTGAGGTCCGTCCTGCCTTCGGTCGCTGCGTGTTGTTGCTCAACAGTGGCATGGCTGCGCTTGACGACCAGTTTGCCAGCAAAGTGCTGATGGTAACCATCAACGGCGACCGGCCTCCCGTCTCGCCGGATGACCTTGTCAAAGCTCTTGGCATTGCGCACGACATCCAAATAAGTGACTTGCTTGTCGAAGTCTGTCCGCCACCAGCTGATTTCTTCGTCGGGTTCCGAACAACTTTCGACTACAGTCGTGTGTTCGAATCTTCCCGGCGTTTGTTCTGCGATGGCGCGCTGGTGAGCTTTGATCGGTGGCACCCAGGATGGGGCTCGGTGCCCTCTGAGCTTGAGTTTTTAACAAAGCTTACCTTCCACGGCATGCCCCGACGTGCTTGGAACAGCGAGTCCATGAACGAGCTTATCAACGACCTTGGAGGTGAGCTCGTAAGTATGTTTGTTCCTCCAGACAGCTGGGCTCTAACGGTTATGGCATGGATGAAGAAGTCGTCCACCATACCAAAGGTGATTGGTGTTGAGATACCGATGCAGGAACCGGGGTTGTACTATTCGTCGCCACCAAGGCCGTCGTGGACCACGTTAGGGACGTACCTGTATCGAGTGTTCGTGCATGTCGAAGAAGTGGTCAATCCATCAATCGAAGTCCTGCCGCCCCCGCTGGTGCCAGGGTCCGTCGACGACGTCCATTACAGGAGTCAATGTCAGACTTTCCCCGTGTTGCTCGGAACGATGGATGGCACAGGGCCTACTCCATCGCGCGGCGGAGGCCACTGCTTCTTTTGGAGAAGAGGCAGGGCTGGCGGCCTGGATGTGCTCTAATTTGAGGTAACAACTGAATCTTGTCACATAGTACTAGTTAAATCCGAGCTATGGGTCTGAAGCACTGATATGCCAGTACATTTGATTGTGACCTGTTCTAATTTTGTACCTGAACTTTTTTAGAAAGGGCTATACGTCAACTTAATGTGCTAGCAGAACTTATTGTGTTGTCTGTCTGTTTTCTTTGCACAACATTCAAGATATTTCCCCGTCATTTATAAAGACGATGAACCATTATGTATGACTTAGTTGGTATCAACATAGCCCTTCCCGTAGCGATCCACTGCTTCCATCCTAATTGTACCGCCTGCGTGAAATTTTTGTATGCAAGTTCAGTGTGCTATGATGTTCTATATGATTGTGTCAACTATATAAGTTTTTACTGAGCATCAGCAATGCATATGGCTGAAAGATGTATTTACGAGCATCGACCGATGGGTCTCTCTCTCTCTCTCTCTCTCTCTATCTCTCTCTCTCTCACACACAAACACACACGCACACACACGCACGCACACGCACAAGTGGGACCCGTTGAATTATTTATTTGCTCGTGACAACTTTTAATTAGGTTCCACTGTAATCTAACTTTTTTCTTAAGTTATTAGTTGAGCTCAGTGACTTCAAAAAGTTGTACAGAAGCCTTGTTTCGGCCTTTCCAGCGTCCCTGAATGTGGGCTGAGTAACCATGTTAGGTTGTACTATACTACACATGCCTTTTTTTCAACATCAGCAATGCAACTGGGCCGACAGTCGTACACAATATCCGGGTCAACTTGTTATCCGCCCCGCTGGGCTGCAAAGTTTCCTAGGAGGTATGCATTAGGCTTAACAAGAAAATGGACTTCAAGAAATAATAAATGGGATGTAATTATAATAACTGGGCAATTACTATGCACCAAACACGTAATTAGTTTGAAAAATATATTATTTTTGGAATTTGGAAATTTTAATTTCATTACTTGTTGCGCGCGCAATATTTCGTTGGATTTTAACGTGATACAACTTTATTTTGAAATTATATTTAACCTGACTAGAAATTTCGAATAAAATTATTTCGGATCCCATCAAAATGTGGGAATTTTTTTTGAATTCTGTTTTGAGCGGTTGTTTGAAATTATTAATCATTGTCCTACCTAGAAGTTGGGCTATACTTTTAACAAACCCGTAAATGGGCTATAGTAAATTCCATTAAAATTGAAAAATGGGCTGTACATTCTTACAAATCCCAAATGGGCTATATGTTCTCTGCCAAATCCGAGCTGTGGGCCTACTAATTTGACACGTACCAAGGGCTTTGTCAACTTAGTCAATATAAATGATTCTAGGTGCAGTGATCGTATGATGTCCATCCAACGGCCGTAGTGCTTCTTTAACCTCTGGTCTTCTTGCTCCAGCCGCCCAAAGCAGCGCCGGTCGTTGATACGTCTCCATCATATCTACTTTTTCAAACACTTTTGCCCTTGTTTTGGACTCTAACTTGTATGATTTGAATGGAACTAACCCGGACTCACGCTGTTTTCAGCGGAATTGCCATGGTGTTGTTTTTTGTGCAGAAAATAAAAGTTCTCGGAATGTCCTGAAACTCCACGGAACACCTTAGGAAAGAAAAATCCTCGCAAAATATGAAGACCAGGGGGCCCACACCCTGCTCACGAGGGTGGGGGGCGCCCCCCCTTGCCGCGCCCCCTACCTCGTGGGCCCCCTGGTGGCCCTCCGACGCCAACTCCAACTCCATATATTGGCTTTCGAGGAGAAAAAAAACAGAGAGAAGAAATCATCGCGTTTTACGATACGGAGCCGTCGCCAAGCCCTAATCTCTCTCGGGAGGGCTGATCTGGAATCCGTTTGGGGCTCCGGAGAGGGGGATTCTTCGCAGTCGTCATCATAAACCATCCTCCATCACCGATTTCATGATGCTCACCGCCGTGCGTGAGTAATTGCATCGTAGGCTTGCTGGACGGTGATGGGTTGGATGAGATTTATCATGTAATCGAGTTAGTTTTGTTAGGGTTTGATTCCTAGTATCCATTATGTTCTGAGATTGATGTTGCTATGACTTTGCTATGCTTAATGCTTGTCACTAGGGCCCGAGTGCCATGATTTCAGATCTGAACCTATTATGTTTTCATGAATATATGTGTGTTCTTGATCCTATCTTGCAAGTCTATAGTCACCTACTATGTGTTATGATCCGGCAACCCCGAAGTGACAATAATCGGGACCACTCCCGGTGATGACCATAGTTTGAGGAGTTCATGTATTCACTATGCGCTAATGCTTTGTTCCAGTTCTCTAGTGAAAGGAGGCCTTAATATCCCTTAGTTTCCAATAGGACCCGGCTGCCACGGGAGGGTAGGACAAAAGATGTCATGCAAGTTCTTTTTTCCATAAGCACGTATGACTATATACGGAATACATGCCTACATTACATTGATGAACTGGAGCTA
This sequence comes from Triticum dicoccoides, assembly GCF_002162155.2. Lineage (NCBI taxonomy): Eukaryota > Viridiplantae > Streptophyta > Magnoliopsida > Poales > Poaceae > Triticum > Triticum dicoccoides. The sequence continues at coordinate 309,033,777 of NC_041381.1, forward strand.
GTTCTGTGTCACCCTATGTTATGACTGTTACATGACGAACCGCATCCGTCATAATTATCCATCACTAATCCGGTGCCTATGAGTTTTCCATATACTGGTTCTTGCTTATTTACTTTTCTGTTGCTACTGTTACAATCACTACAAAATACCAAAAACATCACTTTTGTTGTCTTTACTTTTGTTACCATTACCACCACTATCATATTACTTTGCTACTAAACACTTTGCTGCAGATATTAAGTTTCCAGGTGTGGTTGAATTGACAACTTAGCTGCTAATACTTGAGAATATTCTTTGGCTCCCCTTGTGTCGAATCAATAAATTTGGGTTGAATACTCTACCCTCGAAAACTTTTGCGATCCCCTATACTTGTGGGTTATCAAGACCTTTTTCTCGCGCCGTTGCCGGGGAGCATAGCTCTACTCTTTGAGTCACCTGGGATTTATATCTGCTGGACACTATGAAGAACTTGAAAGATGATCGAACTACTATTTTGCCCTCAACTACGAGGGGAGGTAAGGGATTGCCATCTAGCCTTGCACTAGATTCTCCTTCTGTTATGAGTAATTTACGACACCTAAACCTACTACTGCTATTGATTCTGATATGTCGCATGTTATTGGTGATGCCACTTCTGCTATGCATGATACTTATGATGAAACTACTTCTATGCTTGATACAACTGTGCCACTTGGTGAATTTCTTGATGAGCAAATTGCTAGGTCTAGAGAAAGAGAAATTATTGAACCTGAACACGATGATGCTAGTGATGATGAACCTATGCCTGCTATTCCTGAGGGATATCTTTTTGATGCTGAATCTTCAGCAGCTATTCTTGCTTGCCAGGATAGATGTGAACTTAAGAGGTTGCTAGTTAAATGGAGTAAAGAATCTTTTAGAGATAGAATGAGACCCGACCCTGCTTTTGCTACTTCACCTATCTGTGTGCCTGATCAGGATTATTATGATTTTTCTGTTGATCCAGATATAATTACTTTGGTTGAATCTGATCCTTTTTATGGCTATGAATCTGAAACTGTTGTGGCACATCATACTAAGTTAAATGATATAGCTGCCCTATTTACTAATAATGAGAGATCGCGCTACCTTTATTTACTCAAAGTATTTCCGTTCTCATTAAAGGGAAATATACAACTTTGTGCAAATTGAAGAAGAGAGTCTCCCACAAGCTTGGGGGAGGCTTCTCAAGTTACTTAATTCTTTTCCCGATCATCCTCTTAAGAAACCTGAAATATTTGATATCTTTTATAATCGACTAACTGATGCTTCCAGAGATTACCTGGATAGTTGTGCTGGTTCTCTTTTCAGGGAAAGAACACCGGATGACGTTGAAATTCTATTGAATAATATGTTGGCAAATGAAAATAATTGGGCACCTCCCGAGCTACCTCCTGAGCCAGTTCCTGAGCCAATTACTGAGCCTATTCCTAAACCAACTCCAAGAAGAGAGGTGTTCTATTTCTCAGTCCCGAAGATATGCAAGAGGCAAAGAAATCTATGAAAGAAAAAGGTATTAAAGCTGAAGATGTTAAGAATTTACCTCCTATTGAAGAAATACATGGTCTTAATTTACCGCCTGTTGAAGAAGTATATGATCTCAATTACTTATTTAATGAAGAACCTCCCGATATCCCGACACAGGTAGTAAAGGTAAATTCTCTCTATAGATATGATAAAGCTGAAGTCCCTCCTACTAAAATTGCTAGTCAGAGCTTGGATGAGTTTGATGACTTTATGTTTAAGCAAGATGACTTTAATGCTTATTTTGGTAGACAATTAAAACAGAATACCTTTATGATTAAACTCTTGGGTGATTATATGGCTGATATTAAAGGTGAACTTAAACTTGTTAGCAAACATGCTTCTATGGTTACCACTCAAGTAGAACAAGTACTTAAAGCTCAGAAAGAAGTGCTTGATGAAATGAATAGTAAGAAAAATGATTATGCTATTAGGGTGGCTACTAAAACTGGTAGAATGACTCAGGAACCTGTGTATCCTGAAGGCCACCCTAAGAGAATCGAGCAAGATTCTCAGAGAAACAATATTGATGTACCTAGTTCTTCTAAGAGGAAGAAAAAGAAAAATGATAGGACTTTGCAAACTTCTAGTGAACCTATTGTTGAACCACCTGAGAATCCAAATGGTATCTCTATTTCTAATGCTGAAACTCAATCAGGTGATGAACATGAACCTAGTGATAATGTTAATGATAATGTTCATGTTGATGCTCAACCTAGTAATGATAATTGTCACGCCCAATATGCGACCCTATCCAAAAGGAACTCGAAGGTCCCACCAAGGATAGACCCACATATTGAAACGCTTTTGCAAGGTGGATATCATTACATCAACATTACATAATAGATGGGGATACATACACGAGGCATACAATGCCACACGAATACAATATCACAATACAAAAGAGCATCATCCGACTACGGATGAAATACAAACAGAAACTCACACGACATCCACCCTGCTAGCCCAGGCTGCCGACCTGGAACCTATCCCTGATCGAAGAAGAAGCAGAAGAAGAACTCCAAAACAAGCAAACAACACTCTCGCGTCATGATCATCGCACAACCTATACCTGCAACTATTGTGGTAGTAATCTGTGAGCCACGAGGACTCAGCAATCCCATTACCATGGGTATCAAGACTAGCAAAGCTTAAAGGGAAAGGAAGGGGTAAAGTGGTGAGGCTGCAGCAGCGACTAAGCATATATGGTGGGTAACATACGCAAATAAGAGCGAGAAGAGAGCAAGCGGAACGTTCGTGAAGCTAGCAATGATCAAGAAGTGATCCTGAACTCCTACTTACGTCAAACATAACCCAGAAACCGTGTTCACTTCTCGGACTCCGCCGAGAAGAGACCATCACGGCTACACACGCGGTTGATGCGTTTTAATTCGGATCTGGTGTCAAGTTATCTACAACCGGACATTAACAAATTCCCATCTGCCTATAACCGCAGGCACGTATTTTGAAAGATTATACCCTACAGGGGTGTCCCAACTTAGCCCATGACAAGCTCTCGCGATCAACGAAGGATATACCTTCTCCTAGGAAGACCCGATCAGACTCGGAATCCCGGTTTACAAGACATTTCGACAATGGTAAAACAAGACCAGCAAGACCGCCCGATGCGCCGACAATCCCGATAGGAGCTGCACATATCTCGTTCTCAGGGCAACACCGGATGAGACAGGCTACGAGTAAAACCAGACTTCGAGTTTCCCAGAGGTGGCCCCGCAGGTGGCTCGGTTCGGACCAACACTTAGACAAGCACTGGCCCGGGGGAGGGGCTAAAATAAAAATGACCCTCGGGTTGGCCGACCCAAGGGAAAGGTATAGGTGATGGTGAGGCAAATGGTAAAACCAAGGTTGGGCCTTGCTGGAGGAGTTTTATTCAAAGCGAACTGTCAAGGGGGTCCCATAAATCACCCGACCGCGTAAGGAACGCAAAATCCGGGAACATAACACCAGTATGACGGAAACTAGGGCGGAAAGAGTGGAACAAAACACCAGGCAAAAGGCCGAGTCTTCCACCCTTTACCAAGTATATAGATGCATTAATAATATAAGAGATATTGTGATATCCCAACCAAAATCCTGTCCACCATGGAGCAATCTTCAACTTCACCTGCAACTAGCAACGCTATAAGAGGGTTGAGCAAAGCGGTAACATATCCAAACAACGGTTTGCATAGGAAAGGTGTCAAAGGTTAGAGGTTCATGGCAATATGGGAGGGCTTGATAAACATGTGATAGGTAGCGCAGCAAAGCGATAGAACGAAGCAACTAGCATAGCAATGATAGTAGTGAGATCCAGGGTAGCGGTCATCTTGCCTGAAATCCCGCAAGGAAGAAGAACGAGACCATGAAGAAGACGAACGGATGAAGCCGAACCAAGCGTAGACGAATGAATCCTCACGATCGCAACGAAACAGGAACTATCAAAAAGAAGCACACAACATAGTAAACACACCACACATAGACAAGACATGATGCACAACAAGCATGATGCAAGACAAGACTACATGAAGCTACTCATGGCAAGAGATGATGCAAACAAGAGCAACACATCAAGGCAAGTTTAAATGAGGCCGGGAACAACATATAACAATTCCGGTAAGTCCTCATATGCAAATTTCGAAGTTGGTCCAGATGTGAATAAACCTTATGTTCAAGTTGTTAAACAGCAAGTTAAGATGCACAAGGATGATCTACACAAGATTCTAGTCAAGTTACATATAAAGTTCATTTAGTTCGGAGCTACGGCCTAGAAGATATGACCAAAACAAGTTAAACATGGCATTGATGCAAAATGCATTCAAACATCAAGCAAACATACCAAAACAAGGATGCAACATGATAATATGAAACTACATGCAATTCTAAGCAAGTTTCATATAGAGCACACTCAAAACGGAGCAACGGTTCAACTCATACACGCTATACAAGTTTAAAGGACAAGCTGTCCAAAACAGTAACTAGGCATATTACAAGCATCAAAACAACATGCTAAAGTACCACAATATGAAAACAGAAGGCATGGACATGATGTACAGGTAAAGCATTACAAAACATGAACACTGAGCTATCTCCAGAAACTACTAGAACATGCTCAAACACACATGGCAAGATCGCAACTAATAACAATTCAGACTTCGCAGAAAATAACATCAGGTTGCAATGTTCAGAGCAAGTTATCAACATGCTACAGGAACTTATCATGGCAAACAAAGGCATGACATGAATCTACTAAATGCATAGATCAAAAGTCCCTTACTGGCCATGAGCCAAAAAGGATCAGAAAATATGATGGCACCCATGTAAACATAGCAAGTTATATTACAGATTCAAACATGGCAGGAACAGAATTATGAAGGCATGTTGGTGAGCTTGTGCAACTCACTACAGAGCAATACATGGCATGGCAGGGCAACCAACAGTAAGAAGATATATTTTTGAAGCTAAGCATGGCAAGAGCAAGTCCATAGGGTGCATGGAACACTAGGAAAACACATGGCAACAACTGAACTTAATGTTAACAGGCTGACAGCAACATTATCAAGCAACTTTGGAGCAAGTTTACAACAAGTTACGGCAAGCTATAAATGCAACCGGGAGCATGGATGGATAGAGCATGACATGTAGAACAAAACATATTTAGTGAACATCTCCAGATTATGCATAGAATGATTAGTAGCAACATGTTTACATAGCATCACGAAATAACAGATTCAGCCTAGCAAAACAGCAACAACAATTACACTACTTAACAAGCTCGATTCACTCACCACAAGTCATTGCATAACAAGATAAGCATAGCATCATCAATAAGACATGTTTATGAAACAAACCAAGGCAAGAACAAGTTCATAGCATGCACGGATCAACTACAACAACCTTGGCAAAATTGAATAACATGTAAACAATCTGCCAGGAAACATTTTGAAGCAAAAGTAGAGCACGAAAATGATATGCTAGACTACTCCATAATTGCAACCATGGGCATGAATGGATAGACAATAACCATATGTTCAAAACACCCTTACTGAAGTATCTCAAAATATGCATGGATCTTTCTGTAGCATCAGGTTTACATGGCATCAAAATAACAGCAGAACAGGGACTAAAATCAGCAACATCACGATGCCTAGTTTGCATGCTTGTGCTAGTCACCACATTGATCACAAAAATACATGGTAAGCACCTCTGTAAAGAAGACATGGCATAGTTCAAAACACATGTAGACATCAACCTCATAGGATGCACACATCAGTCATGGAAAAAATGACAAATGAGCTCGTTCTGTTAACAGACAGCAGAAAACATCATGAAGCACACTTGCAATGATGATTCAGGCATCTAGATGACCTCAAATGAAAATGATGCAATGGAATGAAATGAAGTACTCGTTGATACGAACAATTTGACATATTACATGCACGAAATGGAGCTACGGATGCAGAGTTACGATGCAATGAACGTGGCATGAAAATGTCTAAATATTTCGGGGACTTAGCCGTTTTTAGGAAAAAACAGAGTGAGCGCTAGATACTAAATGTGGCCGAGGCGGGTTTTAGGCGGGGCTCACCATGGGCTTCGGCCCAAGACAGAGAGGAGACAGGCCGAGGCGCGCTGGGCCAGAGCTGGGCCTCGGCGAGGTTGCAAGCCCATGTGGTCGGCGGCCTATCGTCGTTCTCCTCGTGCCTGAGGCGCACGAGCAAGAAGTAGGGGGCGGCGGCACCTGCAAGAAGGGCCGGCGAGGAGGTCGGGATGGCGCGGGGACGGGCAGATCTGGCCGGCGAGTCGCCGGATCTGGTGGTGGCGACGCGGTGACGAGCTCGGGCGGCGGAGGCACCCTGCGGGAGAGAGAGAGAGGCAGCCATGAGTGAGAGGGAGAAGAAAGGAGAAGGAAGGAGAGGTCGGCGGGGCGCTCATCTGCGGCGGCGCGGGACGGGGAGATGCCGGAGGGGCAGGTCGCCGGCAAGGCGGCGGCCTCCGGCGGCTTGAGCGGGGCTCGGGCGGACGGGAGGAGCCACGGGGCTCGGGCGCGAGCGTGGGCTGCGGCGGGCCCAGATCCGGCCCGGGCGGGCCGGTTGTGGGCTTCTGCGGGCCGCAGCGGCTGGGAGGCGCGGGGTGAGGTGGCGATGCCACATGGCGGCAGGGCAGTGGCTG
>NC_041381.1:309040981-309103950 GCF_002162155.2 Triticum dicoccoides
GAGAAGAGAGAGAGAGGCCCGGCGGCAGTTTCGAAGACCGAAACATCCGATGAAGGTACCGGCAACGGTACCGCTATATTTAACGGTTGGGCTAACAAATGTACTCCGAATGCGATGAAACTTCGCAGGCGCTCTGTCTACACTATAATAAGACCGCACGACAAGTTGCAACCCATTCCGAGAACATTTTTATGCCACTTATAAAATAATATTTCGGAGGTGCCGCGGGCGCGTGCGAGTGTGGTCTGGACTCCGAACGGACAACGGAGAGAATCGGGAGGACCCGAACGGATGCAAGTTTTAAAAAACATGCAGATGAAATGCAGATGATGACATGGCAAAATGCAACACGCAAGCAAATGACATGGCAACGACGGAGAATAACTGGCGGACACCTGGCGCATCGAAATCGGGGCATTACAATAATGATGTAGAAGTTGAACCTGCTATTGATCTTGATAACCCACAATCAAAGAATCAACGTTATGATAAAAGAGACTTCGTTGCTAGGAAACATGGTAAAGAAAGGGAACCATGGGTTCAGAAACCCACGTCTTTTCCTCCGAAACCATCCAAGAAAAAGGATGATGAGGATTTTGAGCGCTTTGCTGAAATGATTAGACCCATCTTTCTGCGTATGCGATTAACTGATGTGCTCAAAACAAATCCTTATGCTAAGTATATGAAAGATATTATTACTAATAAAAGAAAGATACCTGAAGCTAAAATTTCCACCATGCTTGCTAATTATACTTTTAAGGATGGAATACCAAAGAAACTTGGAGATCTGGGAGTACCTACTATACCATGCTCCATTAAAAGAAATTATGTTAAAACTGCTTTATGTGATCTTGGAGCCGGTGTCAGTGTTATGACTCTCTCTTTATATCGTAGACTTGACTTGAACAAGTTGACACCTACTGAAATATCTTTGCAAATGGCTAATAAATCAACTGCTATACCCATCGGTATTTGTGAGGATGTGCCTGTTGTGGTTGCAAACGTTACTATTTTAACGGACTTTGTTATTCTTGATATTCCCGAGGATGATAGTATGTCTATTATTCTTGGAAGACCTTTCCTTAATACTGCAGGGGCTGTTATTGATTGCACCAAAGGCAATGTCACTTTTCATGTTAATGGCAATGAGCACACGGTACATTTTCTGAGGAAACAACCCCAAGTTTATAGTATCAACTCTATTGGAAAAATTCCATTGATTATATTTGGAGGTTTCAAATTTCCTCTTCCTATTGTCAAGAAAAAGTATGATATTCTTATTGTTGGGGATTTTCATATCCCCGTTGAGGTAACTTTGTGTCATTCGAAATTTCTCCAATTCCGTGATTATTCGAAATGAGTTTGTTAACAAGACTTGATCAACCTTGTTAGTGGGTTCATTTTGATGATCACGAGATGGATGAAACTAGAAGCACAACCTTCTGTACCCTCTTTATATTTTCTCTTATTTAGTAGAAATAAAGTAAAATAGTATTTTTCTGTCTGTCTCCTGACTTATCCGTGCAATATAAAAATATCCCGAAAATAAAAGTCCTCAGAATGCCATGCCAATTTAATATGATTTTTTCGGGAATATTTAAGAATTTACTGTGCAAAAATTACCACGGGGGGAGCTGCCACCTGGCCACGAGGGTGGAGGGCGCGTCCTACCCCCCTGAGCGCGCCCCCTGCCTCATGGGCCCATGGTGGCCCTCCTCCACTTATTCCTGCACCCATCTTCTTCCTCTGCCTCACACAAACATGAAAAACCAACTCAAGCACGAGTTCCAGCCCCCGTTGCTGTGATTTTCGATCTCCTTGCTCAAAGCACCTCTTGCAAAACTGCTTGGGGAGATTGTTCCTTGGTATATGACTCCTCCATTGGTCCAATTAGTTTTTGTTCTAGTGCTTTATTCATTGCAAATTTGTGCTGCATAGGTGACCATGTTCTTGAGCTTGCATGTCAAATTTATATGGTTCTAAGTAGTTCCAATGCTTTATATAGGCTCTAGGAACTTGTGGGAGTTGTTACTATCAATTTTATTGAAGTTGGTTCACTTTTATTTGAAGTTACTAAAAATTTCAGAAATTTTTCAGAAGAAACAATATGCTTAGGAGGATGTTCCAAGGTGGTCCTTCAAGGAAGCAAGGTCCCAGGCTCGCAATAAGTGATGCTGATGAGGAACCACCAAGAGACGCTCCTGTGAGGCCTTGTGAATGGCCATCGGAAAATTTTATGAATCAAGTGGGAATCAAAGAAGAATTTAGCACATATTTGAGTAACGCCGATCTTGAGGATTTTGAAGCTGACAAATGCCCCCAGTATCACGATCTCACAAGTTCATTTGTGAGGAGGTTTGAGTTTTCATCTTCGCATAATTCTCCTTCAGTCATGTTTGACCTTTATGACAAATCGTATACCATGGACTTAGAGGATTTCACTTCTGCTTGCAAACTTCCATCTTGGGGTAATATCAGGGATCCCCCTAAATCTGAATATAGAGACTTTCTTGCTAGAATAACTGTGGGGGAATCTAGAGATATAACACAAGCTACTATAGGGAGCATTCACTTTCCTGCTATACATTATTTTGCTCTCTTCATAGGTAGATGCATAAATGCTAAGGATGAAGCATGTCACATGTGTGTCCCTGATCTGAGCATTCTCAGCAGTGTTGTGTTAGGTGACCAATCTTATCATATGGGAGCCATTGTAGCTCATAGGTTGCATCAGAATAGACATAGCGGAGATTTCTTTGGAGGAATTTACGCAACCCGCTTAGCTAATTTTCTTGAGATAGACATTCGTGAGGGTGATATGGAGTTACCCCCTTCTTATTTAGATTTTGATTCTATGGTTTCCCACCAGTTTATTGAGAGGACCGCACCACCTCTCCAGTATCGACTAATCTTTGACAGACGTCGTGTAGTCCATATTGCTCTTCCTGTCCCTGCTTTCTTTGATTCACAGGCAAAAAGAAGATATATTATTACCAGAGAGGAGGCAGATGAGTACGAAAGGAGAGCGGAGGCCGCTCGACTCCACGCTACAGCTCAGGCGGCGATAGCCGCTGCGTCACAGTACGACCCCAGCTACACCTACGGGTATCCGCCAGGTCATCCCTGGCAATAGACCAACTTAGGCCAAAAGCCTAAGCTTGGGGGAGTACGTATTTCCCACTGACATTTCATTTATGTTCACACACACACACTCATTGCTAGATGCCGGTGCTCATACTTTTTCACTGTAATATCCATGCTAGTTTACTTTCTTTTTCCTACTTTCTTCTTGTGTGTTTGATAAACTTTAAGAAAAACCAAAAAATTAGTGAGTTTACTTTCCATGCTTGTAGTAGAATTAAAAAGAAAACCCAAAAATATTTCCCGTTCTTCTTTTACTTGTTGGGAGCTTTCCCGTGTAAATAGTTTTTATTTCCTTTTCCTTTCTTTGGGGGTCGAGAAGACCATATTGAAAATGCTTAGTGGCTCTTATATGCATGATTGTTTATTTAACTTAGAGCCCATATTACTTGTCTTCTCTTGAGTTGAATGCTTGCAGATTCTAGCTTAGTCCAATGCACATGCACTCTTATTATTATACACACCGTTCGGTCGTGCAAGTGAAAGGCAATAATGATGATATATGATGGACTTATTGGGAAGAGAAAAGCTGGTATGAACTCGACCTCTTTTGTTTTTGTAAATATGATGATTCATCATTCTTGATTCAGCTATTATGAAGTAAACATATTTGCAATGAAATTTAGAGATTATAGTTGCTTGTGCCATGCTTGATTAGCTATGAGTTATAATGGTTTACCTTGCGTGCCAACATGCTATTAGAATGATTATGATGTGGTATGATGGGATGGTATCCTCCTTTAAATGAATTGAGTGACTCGATTTGGCACATGTTCACGCATGTAGTTGAATCAAATCAACATAGCCTTCATGATATTTATGTTCATGGTGGATTATATCCTACTCATGCTTGTACTCGGTGTGAATTAATTTTAATGCATGTTTACGAGTGTTGTCGCTCTCTCAGTTGGTCGCTTCCCAGTCTTTTGCTAGCCTTCACCTGTACTAAGCGGGAATACTGCTTGTGCATCCAAACTCCTTAAACCCCAAAGTTATTCCATGTGTCCACTATACCTACCCATATGCGGTATTTACCTACCATTCCAAGTAAATTTGTACGTGCCAAACTGTAAACCTTCAAATAAACATTATGTTTTGCATGCTCGAATAGCTCATATGTCAACTAGAGCTGCCCTTATCTTCCGTGTTAGGCGGGTTATTCTCAAGAGGAGTGGACTCCGCTCCTCATTCACGAGAAAATGGATGGTATCTGGGATGCCCAGTCCCATGCTTTATGCAAACTAAATCAAAATAACTACAAACAAAACTCCCCTTGGGACCCGTTGAATGTTGGAGGCACTCGTTGTTTCGAGCAAGCCATGGATTGATGCTTGTGGAGGAAGGGGAGTATAAACTTTACCATACTGTTTGGGAACCGCCTATAATCTGTTTAGCATGGAAGATATCGTCGTCTTTTAGTTGTTATGTTGACAATGAAAGTATGCCACTCAAAATATAATTTATCTCTATTTTAAAACCGAGCTCTGGCACCTCTACAAATCCCTGCTTCCCTCTGCGAAGGGCCTATCCATTTACTTTTATGTTGAGTCATCACCCTTCTTATTAAAAAGCACCCGCTGGAGAGCACACTGTCGTTTGCATTCATTATTATTGGTTTATATTGGGTATGACTTGACTGGATCTCTTTTACCATGAATTACAATGTTTAGTCAGTCCTTGATCTTTAAAGGTGCTCTGCATTTATGTTTTGCGGTCTCAGAAAGGGCTAGCGAGATACCATTTTGTTATATCATGTTATGATTATTTTGAGAAAGTGTTGTCATCCGAGTTTTGCTATTATGGCTCGCTAGCTGATTATGCTATTGATATGAGTAATTGTGAGACCTACGTGTCATTGTGAGTATGGTTAGTTCATAATAATTGCTGAAACTTGAATGTTGGCTTTTCATGTTTACAACAACAAGAGCAAACAGAGTTTGTAAAAGTTTTTCTTCTTCTCTTTCAATTTGTCAACTGAATTGCTTGAGGACAAGCAAGGGTTTAAGTTTGGGGGAGTTGATACGTCTCCGCCGTATCTACTTTTCCAAACACTTTTGCCCTTGTTTTGGACTCTAACTTGTATGATTTGAATGGAACTAACCCGGACTGACGTTGTTTTCAGCAGAATTGCCATGGTGTTGTTTTTTGTGCAGATAATAAAAGTTCTCGGAATGTCCTGAAACTCCACGGAACACCTTAGAAAAAATAAAGAAAAATCCTCGCAAAAGATGACGACCAGGGGGCCCACACCCTGCTCATGAGGGTGGGGGGCGCCCCCCTGGGCGCGCCCCCCTACCTCGTGGGCCCCCTGGTGGCCCTCCGACGCCAACTCCAACTCCATATATTGGCTTTTGGGGAGAAAAAATCAGAGAGAAGAAATCATCGCATTTTACGATACGAAGCCGCCACCAAGCCCTAATCTCTCTCGGGAGGGCTGATCTGGAGTCCGTTCGGGGCTCCGGAGAGGGGGATTCATCGCCGTCGTCATCATCAACCATCCTCCATCACCAATTTCATGATGCTCACCGCCGTGTGTGAGTAATTGCATCGTAGGCTTGCTGGACGGTGATGGGTTGGATGATATTTATCATGTAATCGAGTTTGTTTTGTTAGGGTTTGATCCCTAGTATCCATTATGTTCTGAGATTGATGTTGCTATGACTTTGCTATGCTTAATGCTTGTCACTAGGGCCCGAGTGCCATGATTTCAGATCTGAACCTATTATGTTTTCATGAATATATGTGTGTTCTTGATCCTATCTTGCAAGTCTATAGTCACCTACTATGTGTTATGATCCGGCAACCCCGAAGTGACAATAATCGGGACCACTCCCGGTGATGACCATAGTTTGAGGAGTTCATGTATTCACTATGTGCTAATGCTTTGTTCCGGTTCTCTATTAAAAGGAGGCCTTAATATCCCTTAGTCTCCAATAGGACCCCGCTGCCACGGGAGGGTAGGACAAAAGATGTCATGCAAGTTCTTTTCCATAAGCACGTATGACTATATATGGAATACATGCGTACATTACATTGATGAACTGGAGCTAGTTCTGTGTCACCCTATGTTATGACTGTTACATGACGAACCGCAACCGACATAATTATCCATCACTAATCCGGTGCCTATGAGTTTTCCATATACTGGTTCTCGCTTATTTACTTTTCCGTTGCTACTGTTACAATCACTACAAAATACCAAAAACATTACTTTTGTTGTCTTTACTTTTGTTACCATTACCACCACTATCATATTACTTTGCTACTAAACACTTTGCTGCAGATATTAAGTTTCCAGGTGTGCTTGAATTGACAACTCAGCTGCTAACACTTGAGAATATTCTTTGGCTCCCCTTGTGTCGAAACAATAAATTTGGGTTGAATACTCTACCCTCGAAAACTGTTGTGATCCCCTATACTTGTGGGTTATCAGTCGTGTCGCGTGCTCCTGCCTCCCGTGGCCGGCTGTGATGCCGCGGAAGCCTCACCGCCCTGTACTACTCCCACCGCTGGCCAGGCCATCCCTCTACTCACCCACACCCCCTGTTATTCTATGGCGACGATAGCCTCACACCGCAGCCGAACCAGTGAACCCTCGTACTCCTCTCCGCGTGGGCTACCACTTCTGCGTCTTCCCCGGCTCCATGTCGTCCCCTTCCTAGGCCTCGCCGTCATCTAGACCACCGCCCTGGTGCTCTCGGTGCGGTGTGGTCAACGTGGTCAACGACCGACTTCCATCAGAAGAGTACTGTACGTGGACAGGCTGACAGCTGGGTCCAGGCGGCCGCAAGGAAGTGCCTCCTTATTACGCGCAAAATAATTATTCCTCCACCTGATAGCAGGGACCCACTGGACGGGCCACCTTATTTCATGAAAAAAACGTTTCCCCCTGACTGCTGGGACCCACCGGACGGGCCAGCGTATTTCGCGAAAAAAACGTTCCCTGCGTTGTCAGCTCGAACCCACCGGAAGTGCCTCCTTATTACGCACAAAAAAAAAATGAATACTCCCCCTGCTAGCTGGGACCCACCATGGTGGGAGGCTGACTTGTGGGCCTACTAAGTTGACTGGGACGGGGGCCTTTGTCAACTTTAGTCAATATGAACGATTCTAGCTCCAGTGACCGTACGATGGCCATCCAACGGCCGTAGTGCTTCTTCAACCTCTGGTGTTCTTGCTCCAGCCGCCCAAAGCAGCGCCGGTCGTGCCGCATGCTCCTGCCTCCCGTGGCCGGCTGTGCTGCCGCAGAGGCCTCACCGCCCCATACTATTCCCACCGCTGGCCAGGCCCTGCGGCGACGGCAGCCTCACACCGCAACCGATCCAGTGAACCCTCGTACTCCTCTCCGCGAGGGCTTCCACTGCCGCGTCTTCCTCGGCTCCCCTTCGTCCCCTTCCTAGGCCTCACCGTCGTCCACCGCCGTGGTGCTCTCGCCGCGGCGTGGTTAATGTGGTCAACGACCGATTTCCATTGGAAGAGTACTATACATGGAGAGGCTGACAGCTGGGTCCACGACAGCCGCAAGGAAGTGCCTCCTTATTACGCGGAAAATAATTATTCCTCCACCTGACAGCAGGGACCCACCAGATGGGTCACCAGTATTTTGCGAAAAAACATTTCCCCCTGACTGATGGGACCCACAGGACGGGCCACCGTATTTCATGAAAAAAACATTCCCCCCCGCTGTCAGCTCGGACCCACCGGAAGTGCCTCCTTATTACGCACAAAAAAATGAATACCCCCTGCTAGCTGGGACCAACCTTGGTGGGAGGCTGACTTGTGGGCCTACTAAGTTGATTGGAACAGAGGCCTTTGTCAACTTTAGTCAATATTTGAACGATCCTAGCTCCAGTGACCGTACGATGTCCATCCAACGGCCGTAGTGCTTCTTCAACCTCTGGTCTTCTTGCTCCAGCCGCCCAAAGCAACGCCGGTCGTGCCGCCTGCTCCTGCCGCCCGTGGCCGGCTGTGATGCCGCGGAGGCCTCACCGCCCCCTACTACTCCCACCGCTGGCCAGGCCATCCGTCTACGCACCCACACCCCATGTTATTCTGCGGCGACGGCAGCCTCACACCGCAGCCGAACGAGTGAACCCTCATACTCCTCTACGCTTGGGCATCCACTGTCGCGTCTTCCCCGGCTTCGCGTCGTCCCCTTCCTAGGCCTCGCCGTCGTCCACCGCCCTGGTGCTCTCGGTGCGGCGTGGTCAACATGGTCAAGGAATGGCTTCCATCGGACGTGGACTGTACGTCGAGAGGCTGACAGCTGGGTCCACGACCGCAGCAAGGAAGTGCCTCCTTATTACACGCAAAATAATTATTCCTCCACCTGACAGTGGGGACCCACCAAACGGGCCACCGTATTTAGCAAAAAAACATTTCCCCCTGTCTGCTGGGACCCACCAATTACATCTTCGCACGCAAGGAAGTGCGTCCGAAAAAAAACGATTCGCCCCCCTGACTGCTGGGACCCACCAGCTACATCTTCGCACGCAAGGAAGTGCCTGACAGTCGGGACCCACCTGGTCCAAGCGTACGTAGCGTTGTCATTCTGGTCGCGAACGTGTACATACATATATACTAGTGGATGTAGAGGCGCGCACGTGTCATAGTAGAGGCGCGCACGTAGCATGTACACGTACGTACAGCGGCGAGGGTGCAAGAAAGAAAATACGGCCACATATGTACATATGGGCAGGGTCTCTAACGCCTATCGCGCATACGTACATGGCTGGGTCGGAATGGAGAAACAGCATCGTCGTCGTGTTCATGTTCATCGGGAGGGCTTGGACGGAACAGGTGATGGAAACGAGGCCTGGCATACCGCACAACGGAGGAAACGACCTTGTGTTCGACCGGCCACGTTCAAAATGGGGTCCTCTTGATCGGGAGGGGCCTGGTGTACCGCAAAACAGAGGAAACGGACCTCCTATGGTTGAAACGGGGGTCATGTTGATCGGGAGGGGTGTGGCGTACCGCAAAACGGACGAAACGGACCTCCTACGGTCGAAACGGGGGTCCTGTTGATCGGGAGGGGTGTGGCGTACCGCAAAACGGATGAAACGGACTTGTGTTGGAGCGCTACAGTCGAAACGGGGGGGAGGGGCGTGGCGTACCGCAAAACAGGACTCCACGGGATACTGTTCATCTCCACCGTCGACCTCCTCCAGCCTCCACGGGCTACCGTCGACCTCCTCCAGCCTCCACGGGCTCCTGTTCATTTAGCCTCCACCGCGCGCTACTCCACCGGCTACTGTTCAACCACCCCTCCACCGTCTACTGTTCATCCAGCCCTCCACACCACGGGGTCCTATTCAACCACCCCTCCACGGCCACCCCTCCAATGTCTACTGTTCATCCAGCCCTCCACACCACGGGTTCCTGTTCATCCAGAGGCAATGCCACTGCTCACTGTTCATCCAAACCCCCCCGCAACGCTCACTGTTCATCCCAAAGGCAGCATCGATCGGCTTCAGTTAGCAGCAGTAGAGAAGGAATCGCTCCATCGGGTTTAGTTAACAGCCATCGATCGATCGCTCGGGTTCAGTAACGTGTAGCCTGCAGTGCAATCGCTCGGGTTCAGTTAGAGCCCAACGCCTCGCTCGGCTTCAGTTAGAGCCAACGCCTCGCACACACGCGCGTACGTACGAGAGAAACGCGCATCGCTCGGCCCCCGACCTCCCACTGTAACCGGCAACTCCCCGAAATTTTCCTCCCCCTCGCTTCTACCACGGTTTTTCCGTCATGGATGGCCCAAAGAATGTCATGCAGCTGCGTCTCTGGCCCGCCCAGGACGAAAAGCCCATTTTCTGTCATGATTTTTTGTCATAGAAGTAGGAGCCCACCACCTCTATGATGATACCGGGTTTTGTCAAAATTATCGTCATAGAAGTGTCATATATATGACAGGAAAAAAATCCGTTCGGCCCAAAATGTCACGGATGTGTCTTTTTTTTGTAGTGCACCTAGTAAGGATGAAATTATTGGTCTTGCTTCCATTGCTGTTCCACCAACTGATCCGTTAGAACAATATTTGCTAGACCATGAAAACGATATGTTTATGCATGAAAGGGAAGAAATAGATTAAGTGTTCCTTAAACAAGAACCTATGCTGAAACATAACCTTCCCGTTGAAATTCTTGGGGATCCCCCTCCACCCAAAGGGTGATCCCGTGTTTGAACTCAAACCCTTACCTGATAATCTTAAGTATGCTTATCTTGATGAAAAAGAAATATATCCTGTTATTATTAGTGCTAACCTTTCAGAGAAAGAAGAAGAAAGATTATTGAAAACTCTGAAGAAGCACAGAGCTGCTATTGGATATACTCTGGATGATCTTAAGGGCATTAGTCCCACATTATGTCAACACAAAATTTCAGTGGAGAAAGATGCCAAACCAGTTAGAGATCCTCAAAGACGATTAAATCCCAAGATGAAGGAAGTGGTAAGAAAGGAGATACTAAAGCTCCTTGAGGCAGGTATTATTTATCCCGTTGCTGATAGTGAATGGGTAAGCCCTGTCCATTGTGTCCCTAAAAAGGGAGGTATTACCGTTGTTCCTAATGATAAAGATGAATTGATCCCGCAAAGAATTATTATAGGTTATAGGATGGTAATTGATTTCTGTAAGTTAAATAAAGCTACTAAGAAAGATCATTATCCTTTACCTTTTATAGATCAAATGCTAGAAAGGCTATCCAAACACACACATTTTTGCATTCTAGATGGTTATTCTGGCTTCTCTCAAATACCCGTGTCAGCGAAGGATCAATCTAAAACTACTTTTACTTGCCCTTTTGGTACTTTTGCTTATAGACGTATGCCTTTTGGTTTATGTAATGCACCTGCTACCTTTCAAAGATGCATGATGGCTATATTTTCTGATTTTTGTGAAAAGATTTGTGAGGTATTCATGGATGACTTCTCCGTCTATGGATCCTCTTTTGATGATTGTTTGAGCAACCTTGATCGAGTTTTGCAGAGATGCGAAGACACTAGTCTCGTCCTGAATTGGGAAAAGTGTCACTTTATGGTTAATGAAGGCATTGTCTTGGGGCACAAGATCTCCGAGAGAGGTATTGAAGTTGATAAAGCCAAAGTTGATGCTATTGAAAAGATGCCATGTCCCAAGGACATAAAAGGTATAAGAAGTTTTCTTGGTCACGCCGGCTTTTATAGGAGGTTCATTAAGGACTTTTCTAAAATCTCTAGGCCTCTGACTAATTTATTGCAAAAAGATATTCCTTTTGTCTTTGATGATGATTGTGTAGAAGCATATGAAACACTTAAGAAAGCTTTGATCACTGCACCTATTGTTCAGCCACCTGATTGGAATTTACCTTTTGAAATTATGTGCGATGCTAGCGATTATGCTGTAGGTGCTGTTTTAGGGCAAAGAGTCGATAAGAAATTGAATGTTATTCAGTATGCTAGTAAGACTCTTGATACTGCCCAGAGAAATTATGCTACTACTGAAAAAGAGTTCTTAGCAGTTGTGTTTGCATGTGATAAGTTTAGATCTTATATTGTTGATTCCAAAGTTACTACTCACACTGATAATGCTGCTATTAAATATCTTATGGAAAAGAAAGATGCTAAGCCTAGACTCATTAGATGGGTTCTCTTGCTCCAAGAATTTGACTTGCATATTATTGATAGAAAGGGAGCTGAGAACCCCGTTGCAGACAACTTATCTAGGTTAGAGAATGTTCTTGATGACCCACTGCCTATTAATGATAGCTTTCCTGATGAACAACTAGTGGTTGTCAATGCTTCTCATACTGCTCCTTGGTATGGTGATTATGCTAATTGCATTGTTGCTAAATATATACCGCCTAGTTTCACATACCAGCAAAAGAAAAGGTTCTTTTATGACTTAAGACATTACTTCTGGGATAATCCACATCTTTATAAAGGAGTAATAGACGTTGTGTGCCTGAGCATGAACAGGAACAAATTCTACGCAAGTGTCACTCTGAATCCTATGGAGGACACCACGCTGGAGATAGAACTGCACACAAGGTACTACAATCTGGTTTTTATTGGCCTGCTCTCTTCAAAGATGCTCGTAAGTTTGTTATATCTTGTGATGAATGTCAAAGAATAGGTAACATTAGTAGACGTCAAGAAATGCCTATGAATTATTCTCTTGTTATTGAACCATTTGATGTTTGGGGATTTGATTATATGGGACCTTTTCCTGCCTCCAATGGTTATACACATATTTTAGTTGCTGTCGATTACGTTACTAAGTGGGTAGAAGCTATTCCAACTAGTAGTGCTGATCATAACACTTCTATTAAAATGCTTAAAGAAGTTATTTTTCCGAGGTTTGGAGTCCCTAGATATCTTATGACTGATGGTGGTTCACACTTTATTCATGGTGCTTTCCGTAAGATGCTCGCTAAGTATGATGTCAATCATAGAATCGCATCTCCTTATCATCCGCAGTCTAGTGGTCAGGTAGAGTTGAGCAATAGAGAGCTCAAATTAATTTTGCAAAAGACCGTGAATAGATCTAGAAAGAATTGGTCCAAAAAACTTGATGATGCATTATGGGCCTAGAGAACTGCATACAAAAATCCTATGGGTATGTCTCCATATAAGATGGTTTATGGAAAAGCATGTCATTTACCTCTTGAACTTGAACATAAGGCATATTGGGCTATTAAAGAGCTCAACTATGATTTCAAACTTGCCGGTGAGAAAAGGTTATTTGATATTAGCTCACTTGATGAATGGAGAACCCAAGCCTATGAGAATGCTAAGCTTTTCAAAGAAAAAGTCAAACGCTCGCATGATAAAAGGATACAAAAGCGTGAATTTAACGTAGGAGATTACGTGTTATTGTTCAACTCTCATTTAAGATTTTCTGCAGGAAAACTTCTCTCAAAATGGGAAGGTCCCTACGTTATCGAGGAGGTCTATCGTTCTGGTGCTATAAAAATCAACAACTTCGAAGGCACAAATCCGAGGGTGGTAAATGGTCAAAGAATTAAACATTATATTTCAGGTAATCCTATCAATGTTGAAACTAATATTATTGAAACCATAACCCCTGAGGAATACATAAGAGACACTTTCCAGAATGTTCCAGACTCCGAAAAGGCATAGGTACGTGGTACGGTAAGTAAACCGACTCCAAAACAACTCTAATGGCAATTTTTATCAGTTTAGGATTATTTAAGAATTTTAGGAAGAAAGAAGTAGTCCGAAAGGGACACGAGGCTCCCACGAGAGAGGAGGCCGCCCCCCCCCATAGGGCACGCCTCCTGTCTCGTGGGCACCTTGTGTGCCTCCCGGACTCCGTTTTCTTGTATGTTACGTATTCTGGTCGGTAAAAATTCATTATATATACTCCTGAAGGTTTTGACCACCGTATCACGCAAATATCCTCTGTTTTCGTTTTGAGTTGTTCCTATTGCAGAATAAAGCAAGATGTCGTCCCAAGATTCGGAGGGGGGGGGAGCTACATGGCTGATTATATCACAAACCCAAAGGTATACGGGGATGTGGAACATTATGGCTAGACCACGGAGGAAGAAGAAGACTATGATCCAAAGAGGAAGGAGGAGACAAGCTCTGATGAAGAGGATTTTCCACTACCTCAACCTGGTGATATGCATGTGGAGTTCAATAAGTCAAGCCTCCCTAAGGTTCAATCTATCCCACCACGTTTTTTGCAGGACAGCAAGGCGGCACTATGTAAAAAGATAATGAAACTTGAGCTCGAGAATGAGGATCTGAGGGAGGAAAATTTTAGCCTCAGACGCAAGCTAGAGAAGAAAAATGCAACAACTCCATCATCAACAATTCCTACTTCACCACCTCCGAAGAAATAATCACATGGGTATGGGCACTCCCCTTGGCAACTGCCAAGCTTGGGGGAGGTGCCCCGGTATCGTATCACCATCGCTCTCCTATTTTTATCGCTCTATTTAGTTCGATCCTTTTAGTAGTATCTTGATCTAGTAGATTGAAGTTTTGATATCAAGTAGTTTTGAGTTTTGCATTGTGATCTCTTTATGTAATCGAGTTCGTGTGCTATTTATAATAAAGATTAGTGTTGAGTCAAGGGCTTTGCTATGTTGCCATGATCTTGAGCAAGTAGAAAGAATAAAAGAGTTCATATTGATCTTATGGATAGTGATAACTTCACACATAGAAAGTATGAGGCATAAAAATTGTTGAGAGTTGATGAACGTAGCCTTGGTCATCGTTGAAATTAATAGGAAGTGATAAGGAAAGAGGGGTTCACATATAAATATATTATCTTGGACATCTTTTATGATTGTGAAGCACTCATCAAGTATGATATGCTAAAGGAGTTGATGTTGGATAAGGAAGACAACGTAATGGTTTATGTTTTCCGACATCTCAGTTAAAGTATATTGTCATTGACCTTCCAAAACATGTTGAGCTTGCCTTTCCCCCTCATGCTAGCCAAATTCCTTGCACCAAGTAGAGATACTACTTGTGCTTCCAAATATCCTTAAACCCAGTTTTGCCATGAGAGTCCACTATACCTATCTATGGATTGAGTAAGATCCTTCAAGTAAGTTGTCATCGGTGCAAGCAATAAAAATTGCTCTCTAAATATGCATGACTTATTAGTGCAGAGAAAATAAGCTTTGTACGAACTTGTTGTGGAAGTAATAAAAGCGACGGACTGCATAATAAAGGTCCACATACAAGGGGCAATATAAAGTGACGTTCTTTTGCATTAAGATTTTGTGCATCAACCCTAAACGCGCATGACAACCTCTGCTTCCCTCTGCAAAGGGCCTATCTTTTGCTTTATGTTTTTACTTTATGCTTGAGTCAAGGTGATGCTCACCTTTCCCTTTTTCATTTTATCCTTTGGCAAGATCCTCATGTTTAAAAGATCATGATATATATATATCCAATTGGATGTAAGTTGGCATAGGCTATTATTGTTGACATCACCTAAAGGTGAATACGTTGGGAGGCAACACAATAAGCCCCTATCTTTCTCAGTGTCCGGCTGAAACTCTATAACCACAAGTATTGCGTGAGTGTTAACAGTTGTAGGAGACTACGAGATAGTTGAGTATGTGAGCTTGCTGAAAAGCTCTATTATTGACTCTTTCTGATGTTATGATAAATTGCAATTGCTTCAATGACTGAGATTATAGTTTGTTAGTTCCCGATGAAATTTTTGAACCATACTTGACATTGTGAATTGCTTATTGCTTGAGCATAGGAAATCATATGACAAAATCTATATATGTTGCTGTTATTAGAATGATCATGATGCCCTCATGTCCGTATTTTATTTTTATCAACACCTCTATCTCTAAACATGTGGACATATTTTTCGATTTCGGCTTCCGCTTGAGGACAAGCGAGGTCTAAGCTTGGGGGAGTTGATACGTCCATTTTGCATCATGCTTTTATATCAATATTTATTGCATTATGGGCTGTTATTACACATTATATCTCAACACTTATGGCTATTCTCTCTTATTTTACAAGGTTTACCATGAAGAGGGGGAATGCCGGCAGCTGGAATTCTGGCTGGAAAAGGAGCAAACGCTGGAAACCTATTCTGCACAACTCCAAAAGACCTGGAACTCCACAAAACAACTTTTTGAATTTAATAAGAATTTATGAGCAAAAGAAATAGGCCAGGGGGCCCACACCCTATCCAGGAGACAGGAGGGCGCGCCCCCCTGTAGGGCGCGGCCCTCTATCTCCTGGGCCCCCTGGTGGGCCTCCGGCGTCCATCTTCTGCTATATCATCACTTTTCCCCTGGAAAAAACCGTGGGCAAGCTTACGGGACGAAACTCCGCCGCCACGAGGCGGAACCTTGGCGGAATCAATCTAGGGCTCTGGCAGAGCTGTTCTGCCGGGGACACTTCCCTCCGGGAGGGGGAAATCATCACCAACGTCATCACCAACGATCCTCTCATCGAGAGGGGGTCAATCTCCATCAACATCTTTACTAGCACCGTCCCCTCTCAAAACCCTAGTTCATCTCTTGTATCCAATCTTGTATCAAAACCACAAATTGGTACTTGTGGGTTGCTAGTAGTGTTGATTACTCCTTGTAGTTGATGCTATTTGGTTTACTTGGTGGAAGATCATATGTTCATATCCTTTATGCATATTATTACTCCTCTGATTATGAACATGAATATGCTTTGTGAGTAGTTACGTTTGTTCCTGAGGACATGGGTGAAGTCTTGCTATTAGTAGTGATGTGAATTTGGTATTCGTTCGATATTTTGATGAGATGTATGTTGTCTTTCCTCTAGTGGTGTTATGTGAACGTTGACTACATGACACTTCACCATTATTTGGGCCTAGAGGAAGGCATGGGGAAGTAATAAGTAGATGATGGGTTGCTAGAGTGACAGAAGCTTAAACCCTAGTTTATGCGTTGCTTCGTTAGGGGTTGATATGGACCCATATGTTTAATGTTGTGGTTAGGTTTACCTTAATACTAAGTGGGATGCTTGTCCATGTTAGGGCAGTACCCAAGTGCCAGTCCACCCACATATCAAATTATCAAAGTACCGAACGTGAATCATATGAACGTGATGAAAACTAGCTCGACGATAATTCCCAATGTGTCCTCGGGAGCTCCTTATTCATTATTAGAATTTGTCCAGGCTTATCCTTTGCTACCTAAAGGATTGGGCCACCTTTCTGCACTTTATTTACTTTATTTACTATTTGCTCGTTACTATTTATCTTATCGCAAAACTATCTATCATCTACTATTTCAGTGCTTGCAGAGAAAACCTTATCAAAAACCGCTTATCATTTCCTTCTGCTCCTCGTAGGGTTCGACACTCTTACTTATCGAAAGGACTATGATAGATCCCCTATACTTGTGGGTCATCAAGACTCTTTTCTGGCGCCGTTGCCGGGGAGCGTAGCGCTCTTGGTGAGTGGAACTTGGTAAGGAAACATTTATATAGTGTGCTGAAATTTTCTGTTACTTGTCACTATGGAAACTAATCCTTTGAGGGGCTTGTTTGGGGTATCTTCACCCCAACCAGAAGAGCAAAGAGATGCTCCTCAACCTACTGAACTTTATGAAAATATTCACTTTGAGATTCCTTCGGGTATGATAGAAAAACTGCTAGCTAATCCTTTTGCAGGAGACAGAACATTGCATCTTGATTTACACCTTATCTTTGTGGATGAAGTTTGTGGATTATTTCGGGTATGTTGTCAAAAGGAAGGTCTTCCCTTTATCTTTGAAGGGAGATGCAATGACATGGTATAGACTATGTGATGATACGAGATCTTGGAATTATAAGCGATTGAAGCTGGAATTTCACCAGAAGTTCTATCCTATGCATCTTGTTCATCGTGATCGTAATTACATATATAATTTCTGGCCTCGTGAAGGAGAAAGCATCGCTCAAGCTTGGGGGAGGCTTAAGTCAATGTTATATAGAAGAAAAGGAAAAGAAAAGCAAAAGGAACAGAAAAGAACACCAGAAAAACCAGTAAAAGAAAAAAACCGGTTCAGTGAACCTTCTAGAAGGTTCCCAAAACCGGCTGGTAGTGGCAGTTGTTCGCGCAAAAACTGGGCCGGCTCTTTGCGTGGCTGCTCGGTCGGTCGCATGTGCGAAGCGCCGGCAGTTTGACACAAAGAGCGTCAAATATGATATTCCTTTTAAACTATGGTATTAAGTCAATATTTTAGAAACAAACTTTAAAAAATTACAAAGTTAAGTAAAAAGAAATGGAGAGAATTAAAAAAACGGAGAGGCAAAAAAAAGAACGAGTGGAGCCGGTTCGACGCAGTTTTCAGCAAGCTCGCGAAACATATCTTTATCTCCGGTCATATGATCGGTACATCCACTATCAAGGACCCATTCCTTTCCTCCTGCCATGTATCCCCGAAGATTTGCCATAAGACCAAAGTGTCTCATTGCATCATCAAGATCATAGTCACTATCATCATCCTCATCATAGTATCCATGTTCAACATCGTCATGTGGTGGATCAATTCCTAGAGAGGGTGATTCATTAGATAAATGATTTTGACAATGATCATCTTTATGAATTCTAATAGCTTCGGAAATAATATTGCTAATAATTCCAACATCTTCTTTGGCACGCATAAGATTTGTAAGCTCAAATAGACAATCACCAAACTTAGGATCATTGGAATTCATCTTACTCAAGGCAATAGACTTATGAAGAATCTCATCTAGATTTTGTAAGGAATAATTTGGAAATCGTTCCTCAAGAAATTTCCCTATAGTGTAGGCACACTTAAGAGTAGGCAAGAAACCTATCAAGTTTCTAGGCAAACCTCTAGTGATAGAACAGTTCTAAGATTGTGAATCATGTCAATTGACTCATCAAGGGTAGGATGCATAGGATCAACATGAGGTGCACAAGGGCTAGTAATGTACTTGTTCAAATGATATTCATTGAAAATCACAAGCATCTCATTTTTCCACTCATGAAAGTACTCTCCATCAAGTATAGGCACTCTATGTCTAATCCCCAAAGTAGACTCATCCATCTTCCTCCAATGGTGTTTAAACCAAAGCAATTGAGACCAATGCTCTGATACCAATTGAAAGGATCAAGAAGAGGTGTCTAGAGGGGGGTGATTAGACCCTCAACACCCAAAGTTGACAGTTTTTAAGTTTTTCAAGTTTAGGTGGAGTTTAAGCACAAGTTTAACCATTCACAATACAAATCAAGCAAGCATGCAAAGAGTATATGGGCAACGGAAAGCAAAGCATGCAACTTGCAAGAAAGTAAAGGGATGGGATTGGAGTGTGCAAATGCAATTGGAGACGCGAATGTTTTTGGCGTGGTTCCGATAGGTGGTGCTATCATACATCCACGTTGATGGAGACTTCAACCCACGAAGGGTAACGGCTGCGCGAGTCCACGGAGAGCTCCACCCACGAAGGGTCCACGAATAAGCAACCTTATCTATCCCACCATGGTCATCGCCCACGAAGGACTTGCTTCACTAGGGTAGATCTTCATGAAGTAGGCGATCTCCTTGCCCTTACAAACTCCTTGGTTCAACTCCACAATCTTGTAGGAGGCTCCCAAGTGACACCTAACCAATCTAGGAGACACACCAAAAGGTAATAGATGGTGTGTTGATGATGAACTTCTTGCTCTTGTTCTTCAAATGATAGTCACCCCAACACTGAACTCACTCTCATAGGATTGGATTTGGTGGAAAGATGATTTGAGTGGAAAGCAACTTGGGGAAGGTTAGAGATCAAGATTCATATGGTTGGATTGGAATATCTTGGTCTCAACACATGAGTAGGTGTCTCTCTCTCTCAGAAAATGAGTAGTGAAAGTGTAGGCACGTTCCGATGGCTTCCCTCACGAACGAGGAGAGGGTGGAGGGGTATATATATCCTCCACACAGAATCTAACCGTTATACACAATGAGGGTGGAGGGGATGAAGATTCGATGAGAGACGATAACTACGATTTTTGTGGGACTTGACCCTCACGATCCGGCTACCAACCATACAGGAGGACCGTACACGACTGATATCCACGGCAATCACTGAACCAACTCCACAGTGTTATCGACCGAGCCAACGACGCGATCAACCTATCCACGAAGGATTTTTCCTGCAAGCAAATCAAAGAATATGCAAGAAAATAATAGCCAAGTAATCTCAAAATTGCGAATATGCTAGATGGGATTTATCTCACAAGATTGGGTTCTGATAGGATGTCTTGACGGTCGCACTAGCCGCTATGAGCAAAGACAAATAAAAGTAGCAATATAGCTAAACTTCTCTAAACAAAACCCGAGTCTAAGCCCTAATAGATGATGTCTAATTATTAAGAGTCTGCGCCGAACGAGTACGTTGACGTGTTCCATCCGAACTGCTGGTCGAAGGAAATTGTCCACGGGTCGGTTGGCAGGCCAAGCCGCAGGCCTTCTTGAGAATTGGCGCGTGAGGAGACTTGGGCCAGCCCAAAGTGCCATGGCCCACGTGGTTGATACTGATCAGTGGATTCGGTCCTCTTGCACTCCACGTGACATCGTTGATGGATGGTATGGAGTGGATGCTTCGGTGGCCATGCATGCATGCAAGGAGGATGGAGCGCATGCATGCATCAATAATTCCTTCATCTGGTTTTAAAACACAATAGTCCCTGGCTTCTTTCATTCTTTTCTTTCTGAGTACAAGTAAATCATAACATGAGTGTAATATAATATTTCTGTGAGTTAAATAATATGTCCAAAGGAACGAAAGTACCTAGTTAATAATTTGTGGTGTAATATTTGTAGACGTTTCTATGATAGCTATGTCCACATCACACAATATACCAAACTCAGTGGGACCGAATCAGAAAACTCGGCCGGACCGATTTAGGACATAATGTGACCATTAGGCAATTTTGGTGGGACCGATATGATAAACTCGTTGGGACCGATGTGCAAGGGTTTGGGTAAAACCTTATCTCGGTTTGACCGATTACACATCTCGGTGGGACCGATATGGTAATAAGCAAAACAGAGAGTTGGTCAGGAAAACTCGGTGTGACCGATTACATATTTTTGGTGGGACCAAAAATATTGCAATAGACAACAGAGAGTTTGCAAGCCCATCTTGATGAGACCGAGATCCCATCGGCGAGACCAAACTGATTAGGGTTTCTAGCAGTGGCTATGTCAAATGAACTCGATGGCGCCGGATGGATAAAATCAGTGGGGCCGAGTTTGACTTTTGGTTTGGGACATATGTGGATATGTGAAAGTGGTTGAGAGCTTTGGAGCATATCACAAAGCACTTTGAGCAAGCAAGCCATTAAGCAACACCTCATCCCCTTTTAATAGTATTGGCTTTCCTATAGACTCAATGTGATCTTGGATCACTGAAAATAGAAAATGCAGAGTCCTGAGGTTTGAGCTTGAGCCAATCCTTTGTCCTTGGCATCTTGAAGGGGTTCCACATCCTCTTGTCGATGCCACTCCACTGTTGGACTTATCTAAATATACTAGATGGAAGTATCAGTCCAACAAGAGATATGTTGACATTAATTACCAAAATCACCCAGGGAGCACTTGTGCTTTCAAGAAGTCATGATAGAGTTTGACAACCTACCTAACAGAATACAAGCAAAAGAACACCAACATTCACATAGCATTCTATCAATGACCCGACTCTGGGGCAAATAGAAACATAGTATGTACATAATTATGAAAACAGTTCTGAAAATATCTTTCAAATAACTTTCTTAACTTCCGTGTTGCAGTTAGTTTCTGCGCCAATTGGTGCAACGGGTCATCTACTAGTTAAAAAAGATCAAACTCTACAGACGGTCCGAACGAAAAAGCCGAGAACCGAGGCCTCGTTTTTTAAGGTACTAGATGATTACCCCGCACGTTGTTGCGGGAACTCTTAGTTGTATGCACGTGATAATATAAATTAAATAACTTTGCTTGCAAAGTCGATATATGATCTTAAGATGAAAAATTGTAATGAATACCGCAATTGGAATATAATTGAACTTACAAAAATGTGAATTATGATATCAAATTTTCTACTAATTGCACTGAAAAAAATAGCGCGCTATAGCGTATTCAGAATTGCCTCGCTAAATATATCAGTGTACAATGTCTCGCTAATAGCGCGATATAGCACGCTAATAGTATATTTTGAGGTCACCCTATTTTGCTGTAGCGCGCTATTTTTTTCATTGACTAATTGTAGTGATATGCCATAAGTAATCTACGTATGAGTAAAACAATCCTTATATCTACATAGTTATTAAGACCTCATCAAAGAACAAAAACTTAAAACGAATATGACCATTGTAGTATTTTGCTATAATTGACGTCGAATGATGAAGCTCTAATATCACAATGAGAACAAATCAAATCAAGATCATTTTAAGAAAAGAGTACCAATTTATTTTCTCTTTTTCCTATCAACACAAAAACCAATTCCTATTGTCTAAAAGTATGGGGTTGTCAAGAGCATGAGAACTTACATATAGATAAGCACCGAGGTCCAAGTTATCCATGTAGTTAAAAACAACAATTACATGCAAGCAATTAACAAATAATCATATCGACTTGACATACTTTCAGTTCACTGGCATTTTTCCATGCAAGATACCAACGGAAAAGAGCAGTACAGAATAGAGGTCCCTACAGAATATACTAAAACAAACACATTAATTTAGGCAAACTGATAAAAATATGATATAATCCATTTATTTACCAGAAATTTGGTAGGTGATCACACATAAGCTAATTGTACACATACTTCCAAGAACCTTACCCTATATTATCTACATATAACCATAAATGAGAAGAAAAAAATCACTGTTATGCAAAACGATCATAGATCGTTTTCTGTCAGGGCCTAGACTACATGACCCATCACAAGTGATATTAGGTAATTACAAATAATCAAGTATCTCATGAGACAACAAATATCACACGTGAGCATCAGGTACATGTATGTTCCAAACCCAAGGTGATTTGTTTCATTTAGTGTAAGTGCATCTAGTGCCCCTTAGTGATTTTGGTGTATTGAAGACTTATAGGTTAAGGGACTAATGTGTTTATGAGTGTACACAGGTCTATAAGTCTATGAGGAGTTTGATATTTACAGAGAAAGTCGACCCCTAAAAATGAATATCTTCGACTGAAGATTTTGGTATTCCTGAAGACTTTCATGAAGACTTTGAAAGTGAAGAAATTGGTGTGTCCGTGAAGACTTGATATTCATGCGAGGAATATGAAGCTTGAAGACTTTCGTTTTCATAGTTTTGTTTTTCTCTTTCTTGAGTCATAGGAAACACCGTACTGTTAAAGGGGGTCGAGGAAATACTAAGGAAAAATTTCCATGTGATGCTCAACTCAAAATCCTACACCTACCAATCCTTTCGAGTGAAGCCATTAGAAATCTCATACAGTTCAGTCAATTTCTTCAGTAACAGAGACGAAGTTCTTCTGGTCACTAAGGAATTTGTTCTGACTGAGGAGTTAGGAATTCACCAGTGCGGATTGCCTACAAAGTGAGGAACATGATAGCCCTGAGGAATTTGAGAGTCAAATTTCCGACTGTTGCTGTGCTACGCGCCAGC
This sequence comes from Triticum dicoccoides, assembly GCF_002162155.2. Taxonomy (NCBI): domain Eukaryota; kingdom Viridiplantae; phylum Streptophyta; class Magnoliopsida; order Poales; family Poaceae; genus Triticum; species Triticum dicoccoides. The sequence goes on from NC_041381.1 coordinate 309,064,210, forward strand.
TGTCCCAAATATCTTATCCACCTAACGGTCATATCATTGAAGGTCATTTATGTCTTATCATGTCGGGCTGTTCCCTAGGCTATAAATAGCCCCCCCTACAACCACTAGCTGGTTGGCTGCTCCGAGAGAAACTGACACTTGTCATTTGAGAGCAACCCATCCTCCGAGGACTTTGAGTGAAAATCATCTAGTGAGGAAAATCCAAACCCAAACACCCACAAACCCAAAGTGATTGAGCATCACTGAAGAGATTGATCCTGCGTGGATCCGACGCTTGTTACCTTTGAAGACTGTGCTTCTTCCAGACGGTTAGGCGTCATGGTCTAGAGCATCCAAGAGGAATTGTGGATCGCCAAGTGACCAAAGTCTGTGAAGGTTTGGAAGTCGCCTGAAGACTTACCACGAGTGATTGGACGGGGTCTGTGTGACCTTAGTTCAAGGAGAATACAGTGAGGACTTGGTGTCCTGAGCTGCGTGCTTAGTGACTGGGTGTCCGGGACTGTGTGTCCTCGAGTTTAAATACTCAGCCGCTCCAACCAGACGTACAACTGAGACAGCAGTTGGAACTGGTCTACCAAATCATTGTCTTCACCAACCTTACCAGTTCTATTTCCTCAACTCTTTCATTTCCTCATTACTGTGTTGAGTAGTTGTTCATATCTGTGTTTGAAGACTTTGACTGAAGACTTTCTCAATTTCCTCAGTTCAATTTCTTCAGTCTATTTGTCTTCGTCTTGTGTTATCCTGTGTTTACGCTTCCTATACTCTGTGATTGTCTTCATTTCATCATGATGACTGTGCATGTCTTCTGTTATGCTTACTTCTGAGTACTTATTCCGCTGCAAGTAGTTCTTCGCTAAGGAATTTCCTCACCATCAAATTCCTCAGTGAAGAATTCATAAAAATCGCCTATTCACCCCCCCTCTAGTCGATATAACGCACTTTCATTTAGCGTAAAGCCAAATTTCATTTTAGGTGTGTCCATGTGTACTACTTATGGGTTGGATAGAAACACATAGTACAATAGGGGTTCATCTGCTAGAATTATGACGAAAGTCAAAACAGTTACTTCTCAAATCTTTTTTTAGGACTCTTGTATCAGTTTAAACTTTCTCCACTTCTGCATTCATGCTCTCCAGCTATGTCAACAAAGACTACGTTAATACCAGTAAACAGAGCTGACACCCCAAGTTGTATGTGAAGGGCTTTGACTGTGAAGGGGTAAATCTTGGATGTCATTCCTCAACTTAATTAAGCTTCTGCTTCACCCATCCCGCAGTCTACAATTGCTAAACAAATACGTACAATATTGGCAGGCTGATAGATAATAGCCACAAAGAGATCCACCAATGGACTGCTGGTGGAAGTAGATCAAAACTTCTCTGAAACAAAAGCCAATACACATATCTGAATGAATTATAGCAGAACAGATACTTCAATCCTAATATGTGATGGATAGTTAATTACTGATTCAAGGTCAAGTGACATTTAGATTTGATATTGTAAAAGAAAATAGGGAAAGAATCATGCCTTATTGGATCCCACGTACCTTGCTGACGAGAACATTGCCGCCACTGATACAGAGGTTCATCTTGCACACTGCAAGGAAATCCCACAACTTCCACCAGCGGTAGTATTTGATCACAGCAGCGAAAATACTTACATGAAAACAAAACTGAGCATTGCCCGCCTGGCTGGTAATGTATCAATGGTGCTCGCAACTGGTATAAACCGGAAAAAAATCGTTCATGAATAACTCAACTTGAATCATGGATTGCTCTCCATAGTCTGAGCGATAGCAGTACCATACCCATGCATATGTGCATGCTATATCAAGAAAATCAGCAATTCCAATAAGATACTAAACCTATCCTATGGTTCGTATCTAGATGTTTCCCCTACTAAAAATTCACATCGACTTGTCATCAGGAGCTTCCTTGCTGCAAAATACACACAATAAAATAAAAATTAAACTAGTTCGGTTCTATCTGAATCAATTGATGCCCGCACGTGGTGGATAGCCCTGGGACTCGACACTGAAATCAATAGATGGGTACCTTCACAATCGGCAGTGGAATCAGACTGGACATCGCCGGATGGTTTCCTACAAACTGGGTCCTGCTGGAGGGCCGTAAAATGAGGTCTCGGCCGCCGTGCCGAATGCAGATGAGAGCCGGGCCATCGGTCCTGCAGAAGAGGCGTCTGACGGGAGTCTGGCCGCCGGGCCGAACGAAGAGGGTAGCCGGGGGTTGGCGCGGAAGGCAGAGGAGGCGTCGGTTGCCGCGAGTTGGAGTTGGAGGTCGAGCGGCGGTAGGCGCGGGTGGTGCCGCGCGCAGCGCAGGATGCGGAAGAGCGCCTTGGGGGAGGAGGCGTGTGCGGAGGGGAGCCCCGGGACCGGGAGGAGGCTCGGCGGCGAGAGGTGGAGCGACAGGAAGGGGGCGAGGGGGGTGGAGGCGAGCGCGGTGGAGAAGAGGTACGTGGAAGAGATCGACGGATGGGCTTCTGTTGGGCTCCCTTTATCCATTATTACACCGACTCGTCGTCTACATGAAGGCCTCTTCGGTTACCAATCCCACGATTTCTTTTAAAACAAATGCTGATGTGGTGAGCTGCATAAAGATAAAAAAACAGTAATTGATGAGGTAGCAAGGCTGCTGAGGTGGATAGGCTGCATGTTAAGAGAAATAGGATAGTGGGGATGAACTATTTAGGTATTATAGATACCAATCTTTTAATAAAAAACCAAAAAAAGCTGCATCATCAAGGAATCAAAGATCTAACCTGACAGGGCATGCAAATGCCCAATTACCAAATAGTTTAATAACCCTTTTTAATTTATTAATGGTTTACATATAATATTATGTGAGGTCAAATTTTTGGAAAATCTAATTAAATATTTCGGGTTTTTGTCGCAAATGCACCGATTAACCGGCGACCCGACTGGCAAAAACCTGAACCAACAACCTCATTTGCCGGTTTGGTTTTTTAAACTATGGTGTTAAGTCAATCTTTAGATGGACAAACTTTAGAAAATTACAAAATTAACCATGAAGTAAAAAAGAAATGGAGAGAGTTAAAAAAACGGAGAGGCAAAAAAAAAAAGAAGAAGAACGAGTGGAGCCGGTTGGCTGAGCGTGGAGCTGGAATATATAGGCATCCGAACATCGTTTGTTTGTTATAGAAACCCTAGCTTAAGCGGCGGCGGCCGCGAGTATACCACACGCGAGCCTGGTTAGCAATCTGAATAGAGAAAGAGAGAGAGAGAGAGAGAGAGAGAGAGAGAGAGAGAGAGAGAGAGAGAGAGAGAGATTGATGGCGCGCGGCGGCGGCGGTGGAGTCGAGTTTCGGCCGCCTCCTGAGATGGCGATGGAAGAGATGGATCGGCAGCCTGTCGTTGTTTCCGAAGCAAGAATCCTGAGGATGGAGATTGCGTCCCTGGTGAACTTGCTCATCGAGAAACAATCTGACGTTCTTTCCTACGATCCCGAGATCGTGAGGAAGATCACGTCCCTGAGGAGCGAGATCGCGTGCCAGAAGCTGGCCAGGGAGCGCAAAGCCTTGGTTACGGAGGTCAAACGCACAGTGCCGCGGAGGCGCAAAAAGTTTTATGCAGTGCGGAGGGTCGCTGAGAAGGAGATCATGGCCGATCAGGAGAGCGTGGATCTGCCTAACTCCGATACGCATAGTGTGACCTCCCAAGTCAGTTGCATCCCCGAGCAGTTGCCCGAGCCCTGCGACCAGAAGGAGATCGACTCGGAGAATAACAAATCAGCTTCCAGATTCAAATCCAACTTCGAGCATGTATATTCACCCTACGGTATTGAGGACGAGGGAGTGCGCCTAAACCGCCAATTCAGTCATATATTGCAGCAGGCGGATGCCTTGTGTGACGAGATGGCATCTATAGCATCTATTCTGAGGAAAATCAGTGTCCCCATCATCTCCTATTACGATGTCTCCGATCTGTGTAACACAGCGCAGAGTTTATCGAGGATCTCCAATAGTATATTGTATAATAGCATGAATGCTGACAAACAGATGGCGGTCCAATATGCTGAGGACCAGAGGACCAAGGAGGAGATGACCGATCAGATGGGCAAAGGCAAATCCAGCACCCACTGTCTTGAGAAGCAGAGGACTGAGGAAGAGGTGGATGTATCTATAACAGATTTGACTGACCATACCGCTGATGATGGCCAGTTGACAGATGATGAGGGTGACCATTTTGTGGGAGCAGATCTGATAAGTTGCCTTTCCAACCAGATGACTGCGTACATGGATGATGGCCAATCAAGCGCCGAGACGCATGAGTCGAGGATGATGGACAAAGGGAAATCAATTAGTGAAGGCAAGTCAAGCATGGAGACACATGCGTCGAGGATGTTGGATATGATGGTGCTGGTTTCTGATGATAAGAGTGAGTCGGATGGTATGACCAACTTGTGCAAATATTACAAGATGCTCGAATTTGAGGATGAGAAGGTGTTGGGCAAGATGACTGCTGAGAATTTAAGGATGTATTACAAATTTCGTACGGAGCTATTAAAGATGGAAGCCAGCTTACGCGAGTTCCGGGAGCAGAATGAAAAGGATGACCTGAGGTGGGAGCAGGATAAAAAGGACGCACTGAGCTGTTGCAGAACAGACCCGACCCCCTTCTCACTTCAGGACGCGGTAGGGGAGGAGGGGGGGCAGGAGGGGGAGGAGGAGGAGGTGACAAAATTCACAGAATCAGACAAAGAGGAGATGGAGATGGAGGACAGGTTGTTTTCTGGAAAACGTGAAGTCTGGGAATCCGCATGGGGATGCTGTGGTGAATTTGAAGACAGTAGTAAGTAAACATGAACATCCATCGAATCATTCTCCTCTTATTTGGCAACCAGATTCTTCCCTTCCTTTTTTCCTTGTACAAGTAATTCATGTTAGAACATGTCTAACACTTGGATTAATTTGGTGTCGCAGCCGCAGTGAGTCCTATGCACTTTACACATTGCACGCCGGGACTGATCCCGTACGCCGCTCGCTCTGTGAGCACCTTGTAGATCTACTCCTTGAAGATTGTTGGAACAGATGGAAAGTTGAAGTTACCACTCCATGTGTATGGTGTTGTTGCTGCCCGAGACACCGTGGACTACAACCGCAACATTCTCTTCTTTAGGCGAAGGGAAGACTGTCAAAAACTCACTCCAGAGGTATGTACCGTATTCCAAATTTCTCTCTGTTTTCCATTTTTGTTCTTGCATGTGTCCTTGTTCATTCCATTCAGCGACAATGATGACTATGATCCCTGCAGGATCCATTTTTGCACTTGACTGGCCCGTCCCGTGCCATCGTGGCTGTGGACCATGTTGACTTCGAAGTCCAACTGAAAGTAAAGGGTGCAACAAGGTCCAGCGACAGAGCATTGATCAGTCGTTGCTGCACTTATTCTGGTGGTTATCATGAAGGTTTAGATACCGCTCTCATCAGCAACTGCTTTTGCACGGTAGAGTTAAGCTTGGAGCGACTCGCAAAGACAGTCCAGGCTACCACCTTAAGTGTCCGTGTTGTTGAAGGGGGACCTTGGCCTTTTGAATATGGTGGTCGGATTGTGTGCTCCTCACCACCACAGGAAGTTATGGACTCCCTGGCCAGGCAAGTTGTGTTGGTTGATTCTCGTTCTTCTGATGGTGGAGAAATGCCAATGGGCACAGATGGCTACCTTGATCTGTCAAGGCATGTTGTTTCTGTAGAACTGGAAGAAAGCCTGCAATTTGTTATACAAGCCTACTCACAGTCTGGTGATGCTATTGCTAGACAAGGTCGTGTCAAGTTCAGGGCCGAATATTGCAATGTAAGTCGAGGTATATGTGAGATTGGTGACTCTAAGGTGGAGATTACTGTTGCTTGGTCCAAACTTGTTACCAAAAGGATGGATATCCTCTTAGAAGGGCATGTTTGATGGTTCTTGTGCGTTGGAGGTTATGGACTACAGAACCCGTTACCCAAATTTATCTGTTTGTCCCTTGCATGTGGTTTGTGAAACTGCATAACTATTTTTGTATTGATATGTACAACTATTTGTGTATCTGACTATCTGTGTCCACTTCAACTTCTTATTATGCTATGTGAAGTACTAATTCTGTTTCGATAATCAGCATTAATCCTTTGCAGAAAGCCTAGATTTTGTGAGCCAGCCGCAAGTAAAATGGTCTGCATCGTCAAATCTATGGTTAGAGCAACTCCAAGAAATCCCGTATCTGTAAAATAACAGAAAAACATCTCCAACAAATCATGTATCTGTAAAATAACAAAAAAATCTCCAATAAATCCCGTAAACATGGAATAAATTTCCAGGGTCACGACGCCATCGCCGTCTGTGCTGCGCCGCACCGCCTTGTCACGCCACAGCCGTCGCCTCGCCGCCCCCATGACCATGACGTGTCTCGCCGGCGGCCACCGACTACCTCGCGCCTCCCTTGCTGGAGGCTGTCGTGCGTGTCACTGACTGGGGAGCCCTAGGCCATTATCTAGTTCTGTTTTATGAAAATTAAAAATGAAAACCTATTTTAGGGGAAGAAGTTTATGGGATCTGACAAAGTAGCTCTCATGAAACTTCCCTTAAAATTTACGAACATCCTGTAAAACTAGTTCGGGAAGTTTCTTAGAGGAACCGAGCTGCTCTAAGAGCAACTTCCATAGATCCCCTGTTCACAAAAAAGCTACATTTAGGGAAAGTTTGGGCAAAAACAAACGTCCACAACAAAACCTGTAAACCCGGAATATATTTAGGATCCTATAAACTCGACCGGCCCCAAGTTTCCTCTTGTTTAGGAAGATGACCTTCCCCTAAAACGTTGGTGGGCTAAAAAAACCTGGCACTTCACCGTGCATTCCCCCATGCCGTCACCGCTCCGCCTCAGCACCCGCCCGCCACCATTGCCGCCTTGCCGCCCTCGCGATGTTGCTGCCACCTCACGTCACTACCACCGCGCCACCACCGACTTTCGGGCCCTAGGCCATCAGATGCGTCAAAGTTCCGGCCTGTTGGTCCCAATCGATTCATTGTTGAGGCGTTTTGCCTTGGAGACAAGGAACACATAAGGATGCAGGCCTTGGCTATTCCACAACTAGGTAGTCTTGTTGTGCCCATATGATGCGGATAAAAAATGCTCCACTTAGGGACCGCACTTACGAAAACTCTCCTACGGACAGACTTGGCAGAGTCTAATTTATCAGTAACCCCTGGATTTCAGGTGCGGGGCCCTCCTGTCCCTAATCTAATAATGCCACTTCCATCTGTAGAAAAATGACTGTAAGTGTAACATTGCTCATGACGGATTTAGCAGAGATGAGGACGTTGATTTTGTTCATATGCCTATATGGCTACAAATCCATAAGTTGCCAGATTTTTAATGCAAGAAGAACATTGTGGAGAAACTTTTTTTAAAGCGGAGGCAAAAGCTTTGGCTCATGTCATTAATAAAGAAGAAGAGAATTGTCTTGTTAATTAACGCAAAACCGAACAAAAACGGCACAAACACCCTCTTCTGCAGTAACACGACAACCTCGAGGGAATACCAGCCAACCTGGCTACCAACACAAGGCGCACACACACCACCAAAGAGAGAGCCGCAATCAAGGTTGTCCACCAGGGTCATCGTCATCACTCCTCCTCGAGCCAGCGACTCTGACTTCACCGAAGAAAGCCTGGTCGCAGTGGCTTCGCAAACCCACGCCGGCACAAGCCAAACAGTTGACTCTTCACGTAGAGGACTGTCAGCTCTGATTCTGATGACGAGATCTGAAGAAGATATATGCAAAGCTCGCGCCGATGAAGATCTTCATGACAGGACCGCCCAATGCAGGTCATCCTTGCCACACAATACACGGCAGCTCCAACTTCCAGCAACGGAAGACCAACACAAAGACCCGTCGGACATGCTGGAACAAGCGCCGACTACCAAGTTCTTTCCGCGACCAAACCATCACTCTTCATCACCATCGTTGTTGCGCAAGACATCACACGGGATCCACGCATCTCCGGTTGGCCACCTACCAGCCGCGACACCGTGTGCGTCCAACCCACCAAGAAACGTGGATGGGAGCAAGATTTTCAAGGCGACGCCCCAAAGGAGGAAGACGACGTGAGAACAACGCATGTCGCTTGACTGGACTGGTCTAGGATTTCCCTCGAAAAGCTTACCCTAAGGATGGGAGAGGTCGAAGAAGACTCCGTGGCGACACCTCCAAGGAGGAGAGCGACGCCACAGGTGTCGCCGCCGTTGTCCGGCAAGAGTCGGGCAAGCTTTCACTTAGAGCCTTCTAGACCACCATCCCCATTCCATTGACGCGAGTCGGACACTGGCCTGGACACTACGGACACGACGACCGCTGAACGAAATATGCCCTAGAGGCAATAATAAAGTTGTTATTTATATTTCCTTATATCATGATAAATGTTTATTATTCATGCTAGAATTGTATTAACCGGAAACTTAGTACATGTGTGAATACATAGACAAACAGAGTATCCCTAGTATGCCTCTACTAGACTAGCTCGTTAATCAAAGATGGTTAAGTTTCCTAACCATAACATGTGTTGTCATTTGATGAACGGGATCACATCATTAGAGAATGATGTGATGGACAAGATCCATCCATTAGCTTAGCACTATGATCGTTTAGTTTATTGCTATTGCTTTCTTCATGACTTATACATGTTCCTATGACTATGAGATTATGCAACTCCCAAATACCGGAGGAACACTTAATGTGCTATCAAACGTCACAACATAACTGGGTGATTATAAAGATGCTCTACAGGTGTCTCCGATGGTGTTTGTTGAGTTGGCATAGATCGTGATTAGGATTTGTCACTACGAGTGTCGGAGAGGTATCTCTGGGCCCTCTCGGTAATGCTCATCACCATAAGCCTTGCAAGCAATGTGACTAATGAGTTAGTTGCGGGATGATGCATTACGGAACGAGTAAAGAGACTTGTCGGTAATGAGATTGAACTAGGTATGATGATACCGATGATCGAATCTCGGGCAAGTAACATACCGATGACAAAGGGAACAACTTATGTTGTTATGCGGTTTGACCGATAAAGATCTTCATAGAATATGTAGGAGCCAATATGAGCATCCAGGTTCCACTATTGGTTATTGACCGGAGATATGTCTCGGTCATGTCTACATAGTTCTCGAACCCGTAGGGCCGCACGCTTAATGTTCGATGGCGATTTATATTATGAGTTATGTGATTTGATGTACCGAAGTTTGTTCGGAGTCCCGGATGAGATCACAGACATGACGAGGAGTCTCAAAATGGTCGAGACATAAATATTCATATATTGGAAGGTTACATTCAGACACCGGAATGGTTCGGGTCGTTTCGAATGAGTTTCGGAGTACCTGGGGTTATCGGATCCCCCCGGGAAGTTATTGGGCCTCATGGGCTGATAATCCCCAAGTGCAGGAAATCATCGTAGCAATTTTCGAAGGTGGAAGTGATAAGTATGGAGTGTCGAACCCACAAGGAGCTAAAGGTAAGATCAATATTCTCTCAAGTCCTATCTGCCACTTATACGACTCTACGTACACCGAACATTTGCTTGCAACTAGATACGAGAAATAAAACTATGTTGTGGGTATGAAGAGGATAACTTTGCATAATATCGGAGAGCTAACATATAAAAGTAGGTGATGTTATCATAAAGTTAGAATGTATTACTAAATATTATACATAGCGAGTGTGGAATAATGATGGGTTGGTGTGCAGAATTATCCTAGGCAATTGTTAACAAGACCGGTAGTCGTCATTGCAATTTCATATGAGGGAGAGGCATAAGCCAACATATTTTCTCTTCTTGGATCATATGCACTTATGATTGGAACTCTAGCAAGCATCCGCAACTACTAAAGATCATTAAGGTAAAACCCAACCATAGCATTAAACCATCAAGTCCCCTTTATCCCATACGCCACAACCCCCTTACTCGGGTTTATGCTTCTGACACTCAAGCAACCCACTATAAGCGAATCATGAACGTATTGCAACACCCTACAGCAGGAATCCCTCACGCTTGCGCGACATAGAGGGCACAATAGGACAGCACCAAAAAAAACATACAACTCGTACCAATCTAGATCATCAATCAACCCAAAGATAAAAGATATCTACTCAAAACATCATAGGATGGCAACTCATCATTGGATCATAATATGTGGCATGAAGCACCATGTTCAAGTAGGGATTACAGCGGGGTGCGGGAGAGTGGACTGCGTAAAAGAGATGAGGATGGTGATGATGATGGTGATGTTGATGAAGACGATCACCGCGGCGATGATTCCCCTGCCGATGGCACTCCGGCGCCACCGAGAGAGAGGAGGAGAGGTCCTCCCCCTTGTGCTTCCTCCTCCATGGCCTCCCCCATGGACGGGGAGAGGTTCTCCCTCTGGTCCTTGGCCTTCATGGCGATGATGGCCCCTCCGGGATCCTTCCCCATGGCCTCCGGTGATGATGGGCCCCTCCGGCAGGGTGCCAGAGAGGGCCTAGATTGATTTCTCGTGGCTACAGAGGCTTGCGGCGGCAGAACTTCTGATCTAGGTTATTTCCCGAAGGTTTCTGTATTTATAGGAGAGGTTGGCGTTGATTTCACGTTAGGGGGGGTGGTCTCCGGGTTGTCCACGAGGCAGGGGGGCGCGCCCTAGGGGGGTGGGCGCGCCCCCCACCCTCGTGGGTAGCCCGGGACTCTTCTGGCCCAACTCTTTCACTCCAGGAGCTTCTTTTGGTCCATAAGAAATCATCAAAAATTGGCACATCAATTGGACTCTGTTTGGTATTCCTTTTCTGCAAAACTCAAAAACAAGGAGAAAACATAAACTGGCACTGGGCTCTAGGTTAATAGGTTAGTCCCAAAAATCATGTAAAATAGCATATAAATGCATATAAAACATCTACGATGGATAATATAATAGCATGAATACTTCATAAATGATAGATACGTCGGAGACATATCAGCATCCCCAAGCTTAATTCCTGCTCGTCCTCGAGTAGGCAAATGATAAAAGAAATAGTTTATGAAGTGTGAATGCTAGCAGGTGCACAAGTTTGATCGATGATAATTTCAATAACCTTTTCTAGCATCATTATATGTCATAACAGTAGCTCTCTCATAAAACTTTTCATGATCAAGTAACAAGCTATTCACATGTTAAAGTATAGATCATAAACTTTCTTGAAAACTAACAAACAATGCTTTTAGTCATCAAACAACTGCAATTCATCTTGTTTTCAGAAGGGTCTATGTAAGAGCTTTGATTTAGCAAATCCCACATACTCGACTATCATATAGTCTTTCACAATTGCTAACACTCATGTGATATCTATGGGTTCAAAGTTTTAATTGGACACAGAGAAATATAGGGGCTTATAGTTTTGCCTCCCAATCCTTTTACCTCAAGGGTAAAGTCAACAATAATAGTTCATGATAACTTACATCCAGTTAGATATATATATCAGGATCTTTCCAACACAATGCGCTTGCCAAAGGATAAAATGTAAAAAGGAAAGGTGAAGATCACCAAGACTCTTGTATAAGGTAAAAGACAATAATAAAAGATAGGCCCTTCGCAGAGGGAAGCAGAGGTTGTCACATGCTTTTAAGATTGGATGCACAAAATCTTAATGCAAAAGAACGTCACTTTATATTGCCTCTTGTGATGGAGACCTTTATTATGCAGTCCATCGCTTTTATTTCTTCCCTATCACAAGTTCGTATAAAGCTTATTTTCTTTGCACTAATAGATCATACATATTTAGAGAGCAATTTTTATTGCATGCACTGATGACAACTTACTTGAAGGATCTTACTCAATCCATAGGTAGGTATGGTGGACTCTCATGGCAAAACTAGTTTAAGGGATATTCGGAAGCACAAGTTGTATCTCTTACTTGGTGCAAAGAATTTGGCTAGCATGAGGGGGAAAGGCAAGCTCAGCATGTTGGATGATCCATGACAATATACTTTATTTCGGATATAAGAAAACATAACCCATTACGTTGTCTTCCTTGTCCAACATCAACCTTTTAGCATGTCATATTTTAATGAGTTCTCACAATTACAAAAGATGTCCAAGATAGTATATTTATATGTGAAATATCTCTTCCTTCAATATTCTTTCACGAATTGTTCAAGTGACCAATTCTGCGTTTGCTAACTTTCAGTAAGTTTACTACCTATACTTATTAGGTGTGAAGTCATTACTCCCCATGGTATAAGCATATGAAATATATATAAATTCAGATTTATGATATTCAATTCATTCAACTATTTACTCATAGGATTTACGTGAAACACGTGAGTAAATGACAAACTACTCCAAAAAGATATAAGTGAAGAACACTGAGTAGTCAAATAATTAACTAGCCATGGGAGGATTCTTTTTCATTCAAGATTTCAGATCCAATGATTTTATTCAAACAGCAAGTAAAATTGAAAATACGCTCCAAGCAAAACACATATCATGTGACGAATAAAAATATAGCTCCGAGTAAAGTATACCGATAGTTTTGAAGACGAAAGAGGGGATGCCTTCTGGGGCATCCCCAAGCTTAGGCGCTTGAGTCTTTCTTGAATATTACCTTTGGGTGCCTTGGGAATCCCCAAACTTAGGCTCTTTCCGCTCCTTATTCTTCTCATATCAATATCTCACCCAAAGCTTGAAAACTTCAATCACACAAAACTTAACGGAACTTCGTGAGATAGGTTAGTATGATAAAGAGCAAACCATTCACTTTGGTACTGTCAAAGACAAGGTTCATAATTGTTCTCACAGAATGCCTACTGTACCATACCATTTCTACAATTTATATTGAGAAATATAAGCAATAGAAACTAGAAAACAAGCAAACTATGCAATGAAAACAGAATCTATTAGAAACAGAACTGTCTGTAATGATCTGAAAAGCAACCATACTTCTGCTACTAAAAAAATTATGAAATAAATTGGTGGACGTGAGTAATTTGTCTATTAATCATCTGCAAAAAGAATCAACCTAAAATCACTCTCTACTAAAAAATGGCATCTATTCTCGTGAGCGCAAAGTTTCTGTTTTTTACAGCAAGATTGCAAAGACTTCACCCATGTCTTCCCAAAGGTTCTACTTGGCACAAACACTAATTAAAACATAAAACCACATATAACCAGAGGCTAGATGAATTATTTATTACTAAACAGTAACAAAAGGCAAGAAACAAAAATAAAATTGGGTTGCCTCCCAACAAGCGCTATTGTTTAACGCCCCTAGCTAGGCATGATGATTTCAATGATGCTCACATAAAAGATAAGAATTGAAACATAAAGAGAGCATCATGAAGAATATGACTAGCACATTTAAAGCTAACCCACTTCCTATGCTTAGGGATTTTGTGAGCACACAAATTAAGGGAACAAGAATCAACTAGCATAGGAAGGCAAAGCAAGTATAACTTCGAATCTTTAAGCACATAGAGAGGAAACTTGATATTATTGCAACTCCTACAAGCATATATTCCTACCTTATAATAATTTTCAGTAGCATCATGAATGAGTTTAACAATACAACCATCACATAAAGCATTCTTTTCATGATCTACAAGCATAGAAATTTTTCTACTCTCCTCATAAGCAAAATTCTTCTCATTCGGAATAGTGGGATCACTAATTCCTAAAGTTGACACTATTCCAAACCCACTTTAGATGATAGTATTATTCATACTCCAAAAGATATAAGTGAAGTTCATGGAGCATTCTACAATTAATATAGACTAACCAATATCTAAGCTCAAAATATGTAAGTGAAGCACACGAAGCATTCTATAAAACCATACTCGAAAGATTTAAGTAAAGCACAAAGAGCAATTCTATAAGATCATACTTAAAAGATATAAGTGAAGCACATGAAGTATTCTATAAATCAATGAAGGGCTAACTCATACTAGCATGGTTCTTAAAGAAAAAAAACACAAAGGACACAAATCATGTGAACAAAACAAAAACCGAGGTATACTGATAATTGTTGAAAAAGAAAGATGGGATGCCAACCGAGGCATCCCCAAGCTTAGATGCTTGAGTATCCTTTGAAATATTGCCTTGGGCATCCCCAAGCTTGAACTCTTGCCTCTCTTTATTCTTCTCATATTGATAGCTCCTCGATCTTCGAACACTTCATCCACACAAAACTTTAACAAAAACTTTGTGAGATCCTTTAGTGTAATAAAGCAAACTACCACTTTAAGGTACTGTAACGAACTCATTCTTTATTTATATTGGTGTTAAACCTAATGTATTCCATAGATTCATCAAAATAAGAAAACCACATGCGAAAAATAGAATCTGTCAAAAACAGGACAGTCTTTAGTAATCTGGAAGTTTAGTAAACTTCTGTAACTCCAAAAAATTATGAAATAAATATGAAAATTTGAAAAATTTGTACAGAAGTAATGTGCAAAAAGTTTCAGAACCATTTGACCTTCCAGTAAAAAATGTAAAATCACGCGCTACAGCCAAATTTTCTGTTTTTGTTCTGCACATAGTAAACAAGCAATCTAATCATCCTAAAACCAAAGATTGGCACATTATTTTTGTAATACAATGGATATATACAAGGGGATAATTATTTACAGAGAAACTTCCATGAAAAATTCTACATTGTTTCCGTGAGCATGAACACAAGTGCTCAAGGTCGACCCTCACTTCTTCAATGCATAACTTTCCAATCACTTCGCTTTTTGAAAAACTTTTTTTTAGGCATGAGAGGCAAGTAATTTTTTTTGTATTTACAATCTTTTAATTTTTTTTGTATGCTTCACCCACAACTAAACAGAAACAAAAAGGAAAAACAAAATCTATTTAGTGAAGAAAGCAAACAAGCACACACGAGAATATCAACCCCACGCTATTGCTCCCCGACAACAGCGCCAGAAAAGAGCTTGATAATCCCCAAGTGCAGGGAATCATCGTAGAAATTTCCAAAGGTGGAAGTGATAAGTATGGAGTGTTGAACCCACAAGGAGCTAAAGGTAAGATCAATATTCTCTCAAGTCCTATCTGCCACTGATACGACTCTACGTACACCGAACGTTTGCTTCCAACTAGATACGAGAAATAAAACTACGTTGTGGGTATGAAGAGGATAACTTTGCATGATATCAGAGAGCTAAAATATAAAAGTAGGTGATGTTATCATAAAGTTAGAATATATTACTAAATATTATAAATAGTGAGTGTGGAATAATGATGGGTCGGTGTGCGGAATTATCCTAGGCAATTGTTAACAAGACCAGTATTCGTCATTGCAATTTCATATGAGGGAGAGGCATAAGCTAACATACTTTCTCTTCTTGGATCATATGCACTTATGATTGGAACTCTAGCAAGCATCCGCAACTACTAGAGATCATTAAGGTAAAATCCAACCATAGCATTAAAGCATCAAGTCCCCTTTATCCCATATGCCACAACCCCCTTACTCAGGTTTATGCTTCTATCACTCAAGCAACCCACTATAAGTGAATCATGAACGTATTGCAACACCCTACAGCGGGAATCCCTCACGCTTGCACGACACGGAGGGCACAATAGGACAGCACCAAAATAAAACATACAACTCGTACCAATCTAGATCATCAATCAACCCAAAGATAAAAGATATCTACTCAAAACATCATAGGATGGCAACACATCATTGGATCATAATATGTGGCATAAAGCACCATGTTCAAGCAGGGATTACAACGGGGTGCGGGAGAGTGGACCGTGTAAAAGAGATGAGGATGGTGATGATGATGGTGATGTTGATGAAGATGATCACCGCGGCGATGATTCCCCTCCTGATGGCACTCCGGCGCCACCGAGAGAGAGGAGGAGAGGTCCTCCCCCTTGTGCTTCCTCTTCCATGGCCTCCCCCTGGATGGGGAGAGGTTCTCCCTCTAGTCCTTGGCCTTCATGAAGATGATGGCCCCTCCGGGATCCTTCCCCATGGCCTCCGGTGATGATGGCCCCCTCCGGCAGGGTGCCAGAGAGGGCCTAGATTGATTTCTCGTGGCTACAGAGGCTTGCGGCGGTGGAACTTCCGATCTAGGTTATTTCCCGAAGGTTTCTGTATTTATAGGAGAGGTTGGTGTTGATTTCATGTTAGGGGGTTCTCCTGGCTATCCACGAGGCAGGGGGGCGCGCCCCCCACCCTCGTGGGCAGCCCGGGACTCTTCTGGCCCAACTCTTTCACTCCGGGGGCTTCTTTTGGTCCATAAAAAATCATCAAAAGTTGGCACGTCAATTGGACTCCTTTTGGTATTCCTTTTTATGTAAAACTCAAAAACAAGGAGAAACCTAAAACTGGCACTGGGCTCTATATTAATAGGTTAGTCCCAAAAATCATATAAAATAGCATATAAATGCATATAAAACATCTACGATGGATAATATAATAGCATGAATACTTCATAAATTATAGATACGTCGGAGACGTATCATGGGCCTAGTGGTGGAAGAAAGGAGGCAGGCCAGGGAGTGGCGCATGCACCCCTAGCCCAATCCGAATTGGACTAGGGTTGGGGGGGCCCTCCTTTCCTTCTCTTCTCCTCCTCCTCCCCCCTTCTCCTTGTGGGAATATGAAAGGGGGGCGGGCGAATCCTACTTGGAGTAGGACCCCCCCCCCTTGGGCGCGCCACACCTTGGCCGGCCTCCTCCTCCCTCCCCCCTTTATATGCGTGGGAAGGGGGCACCCCAAAGGCACACAAAAGTTTCTCTTAGCCGTGTGCGGCGCCCCCCTCCACAGAAACACACCTCGGTCATATCATCGTAGTGCTTAGGCGAATCCCTGCGCCGGTAACTTCACCATCACCGTCGCCACGCCGTCGTGCTGACGGAACTCTCCCTCGGCCTCAACTGGATCAAGAGTACGAGGGACGTCATCGAGCTGAACGTGTGCTGAACACGGAGGTGCCGCACGTTCGGTGCTAAGATTGGTCGGATCGTGAAGACGTACGACTACATCAACCGCATTGATAAACGCTTCCGCTTTCGGTCTACGAGGGTACGTGGACACACTCTCCCCGCTCGTTGCTATGCTTCTCCTAGATAGATCTTGCGTGATCATAGGAAATTTTTTGAATACTACGTTTCCCAACAATAGCACCATCACCACGCCGAGGCCACCGCCTACCTCGTTGTCGACCAACACCGATGAGCCAGATCTGGCGACCACATCTAACCATGACGTAGAGCTTCAAGACGCCTCCGTCTGGAGGATCAACTACCACCAAAACTTGGAGGGGAGGCCGCCACCCACCCCATCGCACCGGAGGAAAGACCGCTAACTTAAGCCTGCATTGCTTTCCACCGTCGCCGCCCCGACGCGCACGGAAGAAAAAGCTTCCCATCGTGTGGAGAAACTTTTGAAAGGTGTAGATGAGATCATGGATATGCGTTTGAATGGAAATACTAGGGGATACTATATTCTCTTAAGGGTGAAACATGATATACGTATGCCCTTGACCAAATATGTAAGCATTGTCAGAGGTAAAGAACGACATCTATATCTTGTCCGCTGTGAGAAGCTCGCGAGGTACTGTAAGATTTGCGGACTAGTAGGTCATGGGTTCAAGGAGTGTGGGCTCGGAATCCATGCAGAGAAAAATATAAAGTTTGGTGATTGGATTTATGCAGATGCTCCTAACAATCCTAGGGCATACAATGATGGTAGGCCAAAGGGCATGCACGTTGGTACACGGGCTAAGGATTATATCAGTAATCAATAAAGGAGGGACCGAACCTTGAAATAATGGATACAACTTCGAGCCTAGTGAAAATTCTAGGTAGTAGTGTGGCAACGGAAAAGGACTCTATAAAGCATTTGAATATGGATGTGGTGGAGGCGAACACGAGAGCCTTTTGTGCACCAAAAGTCATGCTATAACTGATGGGAGTGGGAAGGATTTGAAAGAGAACAATTCTCCAACTAGCAGTAAAAGCAGTAAAAGGGTGAAAGTTACCAAGGAAAGTGGAAATGATGAGATATAGGCGGCCTCCCTTGGAGAGAACCGCCGGATGCAACGAATATCATGTTGTGGAACTACGTGTGCGCGCGGGGGGGAGAGGGGGGGTGTGCAGTTTGTGAGGTATTGGCCCTCTCTAAAGCCAATAACCCCAAGCTTGTCTTTCTTTGTGAAACTAGACAAGCTTTAGATAAAGTTGAGAAGTTAAGATGGAGACTAGGTGTGAAAGGTTTCCATGTAGTGAGTAGTGATGAAAGAAGTGGAGGTTTGGCACTTTTCTCGGATGAGTCTTTATTAGTGACTGTACTTGATGCATGCAACATGTACATTGATGTTAATATTTTGGATGGTGGATCTGGTATTTCTTGGAGGGGGACCTTTGTGTATGGGGAACCAAGAGTTGAAAACATATAGCATATGCGCACTATTGCAGGATGCTGCTAACGCGACACTACAATCAGAGACCCATCGACGAAACTGTGTGTGATACATTATTAATCACAAAAGGTGGTGCAAAAAACCCATCAAAAATGATACAAACTATTTGTGATGGCGGGGACATCAAACACGACTCAGATTAGATTTACGTGTGCGATACATGGCATACAGTTCATCTATACAAACTGTTTGCGATACGCATAACAATAGAAGCGGTCAGCCAAATGAAGGTGTGTGCGATATACAGCATACAGTTTACTCGGATAAACTATTTGTGATTAGGAAACACAACAGAATTGGTCGGGAAGATTATGGTGTGTGCGATAGACGACATACAGTTCACTCGGATGAACTATTTCTGATGAGCCAAGACAACAGAAATAGTTCAACTTAACAAGATGTGTGTGATAAAGATAACCCACAAGTATAGGGGATCAATTGTAGCCTTTCTCGATAAGTAAGAGTGTCAAACCCAACGAGGAGCTAAAGGTAGGATTTATATTCTCTCAAGTTCTATCAACCCCCAATACAACTCTATGAACACTTAATGTTCGCTTTACCTAGAAAAATAATAAAACTAAAAGTACTTTGTAGGTGTAGTGGGATAGGTTTGCAAGAATAAAACTAGATGTACTTAGCAAGAATAAAACTATGAGAAAATTGCAAGATAATAAAGTTAGTTGTTTAGTAGAGAGATTTTTGTCACAAGAAAGTTATTTGTCCCTAGGAAATCGATAACTAGATTGGTAATCATTATTGCAATTTTATACGAGGGAGAGGCATGAGCTAACATACTATTGTAGGGTGGAACCCTAGATGGAGATCTTTCATGAATTGGAGGGGAAATCCCGAAGAACAAGAAGAACACGAAGAACACAAGAGAGGGAAAACACTCAAATTGACTAGATCCAATCACACATATGCTAGATCCAAGAACACACAAGAGGTCACAATGATTCAAGGACAAGAAAAGAAAGATACAAGGTAACTATTTCATCCCAATACTATGAGGAGAGAGGTCTTGATGATCCTATGATGGGGATCTTTCCCTAGATGGGGGGCTTGAATCCACTGGGGATCTTCTCCATAGGAGGTCTTGATCTCCATGGGAGAGGTCTCTCTCTCACAAGAGGAGGTACAAGGAGCAAAGTTCACTAAATAATGTCATGTCCTTTTCTATCATTCTAATGAACTAGGGGAGGAGTTTATATAGTCTAGGGACGAATTGTGAGGGAGACGGGGATACAAGGGTCCAAAACACAAAAGTGCACGCAGGCACGCGGAGTGGTCCGGGCACCCGGAGCAAGACCGGCCGGGCACCCGGACCAGCCAGGGCCTCTTCTCGGGAGGTGGTAGCAGGGGGCCGGGCACCCGGGGGTTGACAGCCCGGGCACCCGGGGTGGCTGGTGGCGTCCATGCGAGGGGGTCGGGCGCCCGGGGCCCAAGGTGCGGGCACCCGGGTCGGCGGCCTGTGGCCTGGAGGGAGGGGGCAGGCACCCGGGGCCTCAAGGCCGGGCACCCAGGGGTGGCCTGGGCCGCGGCTAGGCCAAGTGAGGCCGGGCACCCGGGGCCAGCTGGGAGCAGCGCCATGGAGGGGCCGAGCCTCCGGGGCCAAAGTGCCCGAGCACCCGGAGTGTCCAGTGCCTCTTCTCCTTCATCCTTCTCGCTCCTTTCCTCCTTCTTCTCGTCCGTAGGTGCTCGGGTCTTTGTGCTAGCCTCTCCATGATCAACACCTTGATACCTAATCAGGCATAACACTTCCGTTTGAGGTAGGACCCAACTCTCTAATGAATTTGAGTGGAGCTCGAAGAGGAAGGAGCTGACCTCGTTCTCGATGGTGCGTGCACGTGCTCTTGTCCTAGGTCCTCTCCGTGCTAGTGGTGGTGGTGTGACTTCCATGGGGATGGTCGAGGGATGCTCCGCATCACATACTTTATCTACTTGGATCATATGCACTTATGATTGGAACTCTAGCAAGCATCTGCAACTACTAAAGATCATAAGGTAAAACCCAACCATAGCATTAAAGTATCAAGTCCTCTTTACTCCCATACACAACAACCCACTTACTGAAGGAAATATGCCCTAGAGGCAATAATAAAGTTGTTATTTATATTTCCTTATATCATGATAAATGTTTATTATTCATGCTAGAACTGTATTAACCGAAAACTTAGTACATGTGTGAATCATAGACAAACAGAGTGTCCCTAGTATGCCTCTACTAGACTACCTCGTTAATCAAAGATGGTTAAGTTTCCTAGCCATAGACATGTGTTGTCATTTGATGAACGGGATCACATCATTAGAGAATGATGTGATGGACAAGACCCACCCGTTAGCTTAGCACTATGATCGTTTAGTTTATTGCTATTGCTTTCTTCATGACTTATACATGTTCCTATGACTATGAGATTATGCAACTCCTGAATACCGGAGGAACACTTAGTGTGCTATCAAATGTCACAACGTAACTGGGTGATTATAAAGATGCTCTATAGGTGTCTCCGATGGTGTTTGTTGAGTTGGCATAGATCGAGATTAGGATTTGTCACTCTGATTGTCGGAGAGGTATCTCTGGGCCCTCTAGGTAATGCACATCACTATAAGCCTTGCAAGCAATGTGACTAATGAATTAGTTGCAGGATGATGCATTACGGAACGAGTAAAGAGACTTGCCGATAACGAGATTGAACTAGGTATGATGATACCGACGATCGAATATCGGGCAAGTAACATACCGATGACAAAGGGAACAACATATGTTGTTATGCGGTTTGACCGAGAAAGATTTTCGAAGAATATGTAGGAGCCAATATGAGAATCTAGGTTCCACTATTGGTTATTGACCAGAGATGTGTCTCGGTCATGTCTACATAGTTCTCGAACCTGTAGGGTCCGCACGCTTAACGTTCTATGACGATTCGTATTATGAGTTTATGTGATTTGATGTACCGAAGGTTGTTCCGAGTCCCGGATGAGATCATGGACATGACGAGAGTCTCAAAATGGTCGAGACATAAAGATTCATATATTGGAAGGCTACATTCGGACACCGGAATGGTTTGGGTCGTTTCGGATAAGTTTCGGAGTACCGGGGGTTACGGGAACCCCCCGAGAAGTTATTGGGCCTCATGGGCCTAGTGGTCGAAGAGAGGAGGCAGGACAAGGTGTGGCGTGTGCCCCCTAGCCCAAACCGAATTGTACTAGGGCTGGGGGGGCGCCCCCCCTTCCTTCTCTTCTCCCTCTCCTTCCCCCCTTCTCCTTGTGGAAGTAGGAAGGGGGGGGGCGAATCCTACTTGGAGTAGGACTCCGCCCCCTTGGGCGCGCCTCCTCCTGGCCGGCCTCCTCCTCCCTCCCTCCTTTATATACGTCTGGAGGGGGCACCCAAAGGCACAACAGACAATCTCTTAGCCGTGTGTGGTGCCCCCACTCCACAGTTTTATACCTCGGTCATATTGTCGTAGTGCTTAGGCAAAGTCCTATGCCGGTAACTTCATCATCACTGTCACCATGCCGTTGTGCTGACGGAACTCTCCCACGGCCTCAGCTGGATCAAGAGTTCGAGGGACATCACCGAGCTGAACGTGTGCAGATCACGGAGGTGCCATGCGTTCGGTACTTGGATCGGTTGGATTCCGAAGACGTTCGACTACATCAACTGCATTACTAAACGCTTCCGTTTTCGGTCTACGAGGGTACGTGGACACACTCTCCCCGCTCGTTGCTATGCTTCTCCTAGATAGATCTTGTGTGATCGTAGGAAATTTTGTGAAATACTACGTTCCCCAACAGTGGCATCCGAGCCAGGTCTATGCGTAGATGTTATATGCATGAGTAGAACACAAAGAGTTGTGGGCGATAATAGTCATACTGCTTACCAGCATGTCATACTTTGATTCGGCAGTATTGTTGGATGAAGCGGCCTAGACCAACATTACATGACCGCGTTCATGAGACTGGTTCTACCGCCGTGCTTCACACACAGGTGGCTAGTGGGTGTCTGTTTCTCCAACTTTAGTTGAATCGAGTGTGACTATGCCCGATCCTTGTTGAAGGTTAAAACAACACACTTGACTGAAAATCGTTGTGGTTTTGATGCGTAGGTAAGAACAGTTCTTCCTAGAAGCCCGTAGTAGCCACGTAAAAATTGCAACGACAAAGTAGAGGACGTACTAACTTGTTTTTGCAGGGCTTGTTGTGATGTGATATGGTCAAGACGTGATGACATATAAATTGTTGTATGAGATGATCATGTTTTGTAACAGTTATCGGCAACTGACAGGAGCCATATGGTTGTCACTTTATTGTATGAAATGCAATCGCCATGTAATTGCTTTACTTTATCACTAAGCGGTAGTGATAGTCATAGAAGCAATAGTTGGCGAGACGACAACGATGCTTCGATGGAGATGTCAAGCCGGTGACGATGGTGATCATGACGGTGCTTTGGAGATGGATATCAAAGTCACAAGATGATGATGGCCATATCATATCACTTATTTGATTGCATGTGATGTTTATCCTTTATGCATCTTATTTTGCTTAGTACGGCGGTAGCATTATAAGATGATCTCTCACTAAAATTTCAAGGTACAAGTGTTCTCCCTGAGTATGCACCATCGCGACAGTTCTACGTTCACATACAACGGGTGCAAGCCAGTTTTGCACACGCAGAATACTCGGGTTAAACTTGACGAGCCTAGCATATGCAGATATGGCCTCGGAACACTGAGACCGAAAGGTCGAGCGTGAATCATATAGTAGATATGATCAACATAGTGATGTTCACCATTGAAAACTACTCCATCTCATGTGATGATCGGACATGGTTTAGTTGATATGGATCACATGATCACTTAGATGATTAGAGGGATGTCTATCTAAGTGGGAGTTCTTAAGTAATATGATTAATTGAACTTTAATTTATCATGAACTTAGTACCTGATAGTATTTTGCATGTCTATGTTGTTGTAGATAAATGGCACGTGCTACTGTTCCGTTTAATTTTAATGCATTTCTAGAGAAAGCTAAGTTGAAAGATGATGCTAGCAACTACACGGACTGGGTCCGTAACTTGAGGATTATCCTCATTGCTGCACAGAAGAATTATATCCTAGAAGCATCGCTAGGTGCAAGACCCGGTGCAGGAGCAACACCGGACGTTGTGAACGCTTGGCAGAGCAAAGCTGATGACTACTCGACAGTTCAGTGTGCCATGCTTTACGGCTTAGATCGGGACTTCAACGATGTTTTGAACGTCATGGAGCATATGAGATGTTCTAGGAGTTGAAGTTAATATTTCAAGTAAATGCCCGGATTGAAAGATATAAAGTGTCCAATGAAGTTCTACAACTGCAAAATGGAGGAGAATGGTTCTGTCAGTGAGCATATACTCAGAATGTCTGGGTACCACAATCACTTGACTCAACTGGGAGTTAATCTTCCAGTTGATAGTGTCATTGACAGAGTTCTTCAATCACTGCCACCAAGCTACAAAATCTTCATGATGAACTATAATATGCAAGGGATGCATAAGACAATTCCTGAGCTCTTCACGATGCTAAAGGCTACGGAGGTAGAAATCAAGAAGGAGAATCAATTGTTGATGGTTAACAAGACCAGTAGTTTCAAGAAAAAGGGCAAAGGGAAGAAGGGGAACTTCAAGAAGAACGACAAGCAAGTTGCTGCTCAAGTGAAGAAGCCGAAGTCTGGACCTAAGCCTGAGACTGAGTGCTTCTACTGCAAAGGGACTGGTCACTGGAAGCGGAACTGTCCCAAGTATTTGGCGGATAAGAAGGAAGGCAAAGTGAAAGGTATATTTGATATACATGTTATTGATGTGTACCTTACTAATGCTCGTAGTAGCGCTTGGGTATTTGATACTGGTTCTGTTGTTCACATTTGCAACTTGAAACAGGGGCTACGGATTAAGCGAAGACTGGCTAAGGACGAGGTGATGATGCGCGTGGGAAATGGTTCCAAAGTTGATGTGATGCCGTCGGCACGCTAACTCTACATCTACCTTCGGCATTAGTTTTAGACCTAAATAATTGTTATTTGGTGCCAGCGTTAAGCATGCACATTATATCTGGATCTTGTTTGATGTGAGATGGTTATTCATTTAAATTAGAGAATAATGGTTGTTCTATTTATATGAGTAATATCTTTTATGGTCATGCACCCTTGATGAGTGGTCTATTTTTGTTGAATCTCGATAGTAGTGATACACATATTCATAGTATTGAAGCCAAAAGATATAAGTTTAATAATGATAGTGCAACTTATTTGTGGCACTGCCGTTTAGGTCATATTGGTGTAAAACGCATGAAGAAACTCCATGCTGATGGGCTTTTGGAATCACTTGATTATGAATCACTTGATGCTTGCGAACCATGCCTCATGGGCAAGATGACTAAGACAACGTTCTCCGGAACAATGGAGCGAGCAACAGACTTATTGGAAACAATGCATACTGATGTATGCGGTCCGATGAGTATCGATGCTCGTGGCGGGTATCGTTATTTCCCGACCTTCACAGATGATTTGAGCAGATATGGGTATATCTACTTGATGAAACATAAGTCTGAAACATTTGAAAAGTTCAAAGAATTTCAGAGTGAAGTGAAAATCATCGTAACAGGAAAATAAAGTTTCTGCGATCTGATCGTGGAGGTGAATATTTGAGTTACAAGTTTGGTCTTCATTTGAAACAATGCGGAATAGTTTCGCAACTCAAGCTACCCGAACACCACAGCGTAATGGTGTGCCGAACATCCTAACCGCACTTTATTAGATATGGTGCGATCTATGATGTCTCTTACTAATAGGGAACCATCTAATTGTGGTTTGGCAAGAAACCCAAGTTGTCGTTTCTTAAAGTTTGGGGCTGCGATGCTTATGTGAAAAAACTTCAACCTAATAAGCTCGAACCCAAATCGGAGAAATGTGTCTTCATAGGATACCCAAAGGAAACTGTTAGGTACACCTTCTATCACAGATCCGAAGGCAAGATATTCGTTGCTAAGAATGGATCCTTTCTAGAGAAGGAGTTTCTCTCGAAAGAAGTGAGTGGGAGGAAAGTAGAACTTGATGAGGTAATTGTACCTGCTCCCTTATTGGAAAGTAGTTCATCACAGAAATCAGTTCTAGTGATTCCTACAACAATTAGTGAGGAAGCTAATGATTATGATCATGAATCTTTTGATCAAGTTACTACCGAACCTCGTAGGTCAAGCAGAGTAAGATCCGCACCAGATTGGTACGATAATCCTGTTCTGGAAGTCATGTTACTTGACCATGACGAACCTACGAACTATGAGGAAGCGATGATGAGCCCAGATTCCGCGAAATTGCTTGAGGCCATGAAATCTGAGATGGGATCCATGTATGAAAACAAAGTGTGGACTTTGGTTGACTTGCCCGATGATCGGCAAGCCATAGAGAATAAATGGATCTTCAAGAAGAAGACAGGCGCTGACGGTAATGCTACTGTCTACAAAGCTCGAATTGTTGCAAAAGGTTTTCGACAAGTTCAAGGAGTTGACTATGATGAGACCTTCTCACCCGTAGCGATGCTTAAGTCCGTCCGAATCATGTTAGCAATTTCCGCATTTTATGATTATGAAATTTTGCAAATGGATGTCAAAACTGCATTCCTTAATGGATATCTTAAAGAAGAGTTGTATATGATGCAACCAGTAGGTTTTGTCGATCCAAAAGGTGCTAACAAAGTGTGCAAGCTCCAGCGATCCATTTATGGACTGGTGCAAGCATCTCGGAGTTGGAATATACGCTTTGATAGTGTTATCAAAGCATATGGTTTGATACAAACTTTTGGAGAAGCCTGTATTTACAAAAAAGTGAGTGGGAGCTCTGTAGCATTTCTGATATTATATGTGGATGACATATTGTTGATCGGAAATGATACTGAATTTTTGGATCGCATAAAAGGATACTTGAATAAGAATTTTTCAATGAAAGACCTCGGTGAAGCTGCTTATATATTGGGCATCAAGATCTATAGAGATAGATCAAGACACTTAATTGGACTTTCACAAAGCACATACCTTAATAAAGTTTTGAAGAAGTTCAAAATGGATCAAGCAAATAAAGGGTTCTTGCCTGTGTACAAGGTGTGAAGTTGAGTCAGACTCAATGCCCGACCACTGCAGAAGATAGAGATAAAATGGAAGTCATTCCCTATGCTTCAACCATAGGTTCTATCATGTATGCAATGTTGTGTACCAGACCTGATGTGTGCCTTGCTATTAGTTTAGCAAGGAGGTACCAAAGTAATCCAGGAGTGGATCACTGAACAGCGGTCAAGAAATCCTGAAATACCTAAAAAGGACTAAGGATATATTTCTTGTTTATGGAGGTGACAAAGAGATCATCGTAAATGGTTACATCGATGCGAGCTTTGACACTGATCCAGATGACTCTAAGTCACAAACCGGATACGTATTTATAATGAATGGAGGATCTATAAGTTGGTGCAGTTCCAAGTAGAGCGTCGTGGTGGGATCTACGTGTGAAGCGGAGTACATAGCTACTTCAGAAGCAGCACATGAAGGAGTCTGGATGAAGGAGTTCATATCCAATCTATATGTCCTACCTAGTGCATCAGGTCCAATGAAAATCTTTTGTGACAATACTGGTGCAATTGCCTTGCCAAAGGAATCCAGATTTCACAAGAGAACCAAGCACATCAAGAGATGCTTCAATTCCATCCGCTATCAAGTAAAAGAGGGAGACATAGAGATTTGCAAGATACATACGGATCTGAATGTTGCAGACCCGTTGACTAAGCCCCTTTCACGAGAAAAACATGATCAACACCAAGACTCCATGGGTGTTAGAATCATTACTGTGTAATCTAGATTATTGACTCTAGTGCAAGTGGGAGACTCAAGGAAATATGCCCTAGAGGCAATTATAAAGTTGTTATTTTTATATTTCCTTATATCATGATAAATGTTTATTATTCATGCTAGAATTGTATTAGCCGGAAACTTAGTACATGTGTGAATACATAGACAAACAGAGTGTCCCTAGTATGCCTCTACTAGACTAGCTCGTTAATCAAAGATGGTTACGTTTCCTAGCCATAGACATGTCTTGTCATTTGATGAACGAGATCACATCATTAGAGAATGATGTGATGGACAAGACCCATCCGTTAGCTTAGCACTATGATCGTTTAGTTTATTGCTATTGCTTTCTTCATGACTTATACATGTTCCTATGACTATGAGATTATGCAACTCCCGAATACCAGAGGAACACTTAGTGTGCTATCAAACGTCACAACGTAACTGGGTGATTATAAAGATGCTCTACAGGTGTCTCCGACGGTGTTTGTTGAGTTGGCATAGATCGAGATTAGGATTTGTCACTCCGATTGTCGGAGAGGTATCTCTGGGCCCTCTCGGTAATGCACATCACTATAAGCCTTGCAAGCAATGTGACTAATGAATTAGTTGCAGGATGATGCATTACGAAACGAGTAAAGAGGCTTGCCGGTAACGAGATTGAACTAGGTATGATGATACCAACGATCGAATCTCGGGCAAGTAACATACCGATGACAAAGGGAACAACGTATGTTGTTATGCGGTTTGACCGATAAAGATCTTCGAAGAATATGTAGGAGCCAATGTGAGCATCCAGGTTCCGCTATTGGTTATTGACAGGAGATGTGTCTCGGTCATGTCTACATAGTTCTCGAACCCGTAGGGTCCGCACGTTTAACGTTCGATGATGATTTGTATTATGAGTTTATGTGATTTGATGTACCGAAGTTTGTTCGGAGTCCCGGATGAGATCACGGACATGACGAGGAGTCTCGAAATGGTTGATACATAAAGATTCATATATTGGAAGGCTAGATTTGGACACCAGAATGGTTCGGGTCATTTTGGATAAGTTTCAGAGTACCAGGGGTTACCGGAACCCCCCGGGAAGTTATTGGGCCTCATGGGCCTAGTGGTGGAAGAGAGGAGGCAGGCCAAGGTGTGGCGCGTGCCCCCCTAGCCCAAACCTAATTGGACTAGGGCTAGGGGGGCCGCCTCCCCCCTTTCCTTCTCTTCTCCCTCTCCTTCCCCCTTCTCCTTGTGGAAGTAGGAAAGGGGTGGGGGCGAATCCTCTTGGAGTAGGACTCCCTCCCTTGGGCGCGCCTCCTCCTGGCCGACCTCCACCTCCCTCCCTCCTTTATATACATGGGGAGGGGGCACCCAAAGGCACAACAGACAATCTCTTAGCCGTGTGTGGTGCCCCCCTCCAAAGTTTTACACCTCGGTCATATCGTCGTAGTGCTTAGGCAAAGCCCTGCGCCGGTAACTTCATCATCACCATCACCAGGCCGTCGTGCTAAAAAAACTCTCCCAGCTGGATGAAGAGTTCGAGGGACGTCACCGAGCGGAACGTGTGCAGATCACGGAGGTGCCGTGCGTTCGGTACTTGGATCGGTTGGATCATGAAGACGTTCGACTACATCAACCGCGTTACTAAATGCTTCCGCTTTTGGTCTACGAGGGTACGTGGACACACTCTCCCCGCTCGTTGCTATGCTTCTCCTAGATAGATCTTGCGTGATCGTAGGATTTTTTTTGAAATACTAAGTTCCCCAACACTTACTCGGGTGTAAGCTTCACTCTAGCCACCCACCATAAGTGAATCTTTAACTATTGCAACACCATACAACGGGAATTCCTCACGCTTGTGCGACACGGAGAGCACCATAGGACATCACCAAATAAAACATACAACTCAAACCAATCACGATCATCAATTAACCCATAGGACAAAATGGATCTACTCAAACATCATAGGATAGCCACATATCATTGGATAATACTATATAGCGTTGAGCACCATATTTAAGTAGAGATTACAGCAGGGAGAAGATGTGTTACACCGCTGCATAGAGGGGAAGAAAGTTGGTGTTGACGGTAGCGAGGTTGTTGGCGTAGATCGCCGTCATGATCCTTGCCCCGGCGGCACTTCGGTGCCACCAGGAGAGAGGGGGAGAGAGCCCCCTCCTTCTTCTTCCTCCTTGATCCCCCCCTCTAGATGGGAGGAGGGTTTCCCCTCTGGTCCTTGACCTCCATGGCGGTAGGGGGGCGGGATCCCCTCTGAGATTGGATCTATCTCTCTATTTCTCTTCTGTTTCGCGACCCTAATTATGGCCTTTCACTGTTTCTTAAATACCTAGAGATCCGTAACTCCGATTGGGCTAATATTTTAACATTATTTTTTTCCATATATAAGCTTCCTTTCGGCCGAAGGACACCTCCAACCGACCTACGCGTGGCCACAAGCTCGCCAGGCGTGCCCTGGGTAGGAGGGTCAGCCCCTTAAGCTTGTGGGACCCTAGGGCATCATCTCGGGTTGTGATGTAGGGTAGAACCCTAGATGCCCGATCTTTCTCGAAATGGAGGGGATCCCACAAAGAACACGAGGGGAAATTTGTCGTCTGTGAGTAGACAACAAAGCAACCATATAGGCCAGCCCAGTGCCCCCCAGGTTGCACAGGTGGCTGCCACATGGCAGCTTTGCCATTTGATGGCTGATGGCAAAGCTCTTTGACGTCTGCCAGCTGACAGCAAAGAGCCTGTATAGCCTTGTTTTTCTGTTTTTCTTAAATTCATTAAATTTCACAGAATTTTATATATACACACACACACACACATTTGAAAATACTTTCAACAAGCATACCAACACATGAATCATGAAGAGAGGAACAAACACGAGGGGAAGAACGAGAGAAATCACTCAAACCAACAAGATTCGATTACCCATGTGCTAGATCCTCGAAACACAAAGAGATACACGATCCAAATCAAACAAAGGGGATACAAGAGGTTACTAGTTCATCTCCATGAGGAGGTCTTGAAGGGGTCCACCCGTGAGGGGGTCTTGAATCCAAGCATGGATCGTCTCTGAAGAGGTCGCGGTCTCTCCGATGTAGTAGAACCAAGTGGATGAGCTAAGCTCTGTCTCTAAAATGAGCTAATCCTTGGCTAACCCTCAAATGGTGGAAGTGCAGGAGTATATATAGTCTAGGGTCACGAAGGGGTAAGTGAGGGGCGAAGGGGTACATGGGCCTCGGGCCCGTTACACTATACGCAGACAGGCGTCGGACGTCCGACGGGTGTCGGTCGTCCGGTCGCTCGCAGGCGACCAGTCGTCCGGAGGAGGCCGGACTTCCGATGTTTCGGCTCGGTTGAGGTGGCACCGGATTTCCGAACGGTTGTTCGGTGGCTGATGGTTGTCGGACGTCCGACCACTATAGCTTTCGTCGGATCGTCCATCTGGCTGGTAGGGACTCCAGGCGTCGGACGTCCGGTAGTGTCCGGTAGTACGGTGGTTGTCGGATGTCCGATAGCTGTAGCTTCCTGGCAGCTCCTTCTGTTGCTCCTCACGCTTGGTGTACTCGCCATCTTGTCCACGATCTTCCTCTTGGTTCCTGGTCATGCATAGTACATATGTTTGAGGTAGTAGCTATGTCTCACATGTGGAAAGTGAAAGTTCAGAGAGGAGCGAGTTAACCTTGTGTCCAATGGCGTATACTTGAGGTCTCGTCTTATGTCCTCTTGGGGCTTGGGGTGTAAACATAGTGTACATGGGGATGATCGTAGGATGCTCTGCATCATTGGGTGTAGCGGCATCATCACTGTCGCCTATGACGAGAAGGAAGCGGTCTGCTCTCTTGAGCATGCCTACCG
This sequence comes from Triticum dicoccoides, assembly GCF_002162155.2. NCBI lineage: Eukaryota > Viridiplantae > Streptophyta > Magnoliopsida > Poales > Poaceae > Triticum > Triticum dicoccoides. The sequence goes on from NC_041381.1 coordinate 309,095,401, forward strand.
GGCCGCAACGGTCGAAAACTCCGATGGCGAGCGTGACGTCGCGCCTCCTGAGGCTACCTCCCACGAAGAAGAAGTAGCTCCTCCCTAAGAGCCATCCTGACACAAAGAAGCCCGTCGATGGCGCCTCAGACTCCGCGCCTGCCACCGGGTGATACGTCCATTTTGCATCATGCTTTTATATCAATATTTATTGCATTATGGGCTATTATTACACATTATATCTCAACACTTATGGCTATTCTCTCTTATTTTACAAGGTTTACTATGAAGAGGGGGAATGCCGACAGCTGGAATTCTGGCTGGAAAAGGAGCAAACGTTGGACACCTATTCTGCACAACTCCAAAAGACCTGAAACTCCACGAAACAACCTTTTGGATTTAATAAGAATTTATGAGCGAAAGAAATAGGCCAGGGGGCCCACACCCTGTCCAGGAGACAGGAGGTCGTGCCCCTATCTCCTGGGCCCCCTGGTGGGCCTCCGGTGTTCATCTTCTGCTATATCATCACTTTTCCCCTGGAAAAAATCGTGGGCAAGCTTACGGGACAAAACTCCGCCGCCACGAGGCGGAACCTTGGCGGAATCAATCTAGGGCTCTAGCGGAGCTGTTCTGCTGGGGACACTTCCCTCCGGGAGGGGGAAATCATCACCAACGTCATCACCAACGATCCTCTCATCAAGAGGGGGTCAATCTCATCAACATATTCACCAGCACCATCCCCTCTCAAAACCCTAGTTCATCTCTTGTATCCAATCTTGTATCAAAACCACAAATTGGTACCTATGGGTTGCTAGTAGTGTTGATTACTCCTTGTAGTTGATGCTATTTGGTTTACTTGGTGGAAGATCATATGTTCAGATCCTTTATGCATATTATTTCTCCTGTGATTATGAACATTAATATGCTTTGTGAGTACTTACGTTTGTTCCCGAGGACATGGGTGAAGTCTTGCTATTAGTAGTCATGTGAATTTGGTATTCGTTCGATATTTTGATGAGATGTATGTTGTCTTTCCTCTAGTGGTGTTATGTGAACGTCGACTACATGACACTTCACCATTATTTGGGCCTAGAGGAAGGCATGGGGAAGTAATAAGTAGATGATGGGTTGCTAGAGTGACAGAAGCTTAAACCCTAGTTTATGCGTTGCTTCGTTAGGGGTTGATATGGACCCATATGTTTAATGTTGTGGTTAGGTTTACCTTAATACTCCTTTTTGTAGTTGCGGATGCTTGCAATAGGGGTTAATCATAAGTGGGATGCTTGTCCATGTTAGGGCAGTACCCAAGTGCCGGTCCACCCACATATCAAATTATCAAAGTACCGAACGCGAATCATATGAACGTGATGAAAACTAGCTCGACGATAATTCCCAATGTGTCCTCGGGAGCTCCTTCTTCATTATTAGAATTTATCCAGGCTTATCCTTTGCTACCTAATGGATTGGTCCACCTTGCTGCACTTTATTTACTTTATTTACTATTTGCTCATTACTATTTGTCTTATCGCAAAACTATCTATCACCTACTATTTCAGTGCTTGCAGAGAAAACCTTATCGAAAACCGCTTATCATTTCCTTCTGCTCCTCGTTGGGTTCGACACTCTTACTTATCGAAAGGACTATGATAGATCCCCTATACTTGTGGGTCATCAAGACTCTTTTCTGGCGTCGTTGCCGGGGAGCGTAGCGCTCTTGGTGACTGAAACTTGGTAAGGAAACATTATATAGTGTGTTGAAATTTTCTGTTACTTGTCACAATGGAAACTAATCCTTTGAGGGGCTTGCTTGGGGTATCTTCACCCCAACCAGAAGAGCAAAGAGATGCTCCTCAACCTACTGAACTTTATGAAAATATTCACTTTGAGATTCCTTCGGGTATGATAGAAAAACTGCTAGCTAATCCTTTTGCAGGAGACGGAACATTGCATCCCGATTTACACCTTATCTTTGTGGATGAAGTTTATGGATTATTTAAGCTTGCAGGTATTCCCGATGATGTTGTCAAAAGGAAGGTCTTCCCTTTATCTTTGAAGGGAGATGCAATGACATGGTATAGGCTATGTGATGATACGAGATCTTGGAATTATAAGCGATTGAAGTTGGAATTTCACCAGAAGTTCTATCCTATGCATCTTGTTCATCATGATCGTGATTACATATATAATTGCTGGCCTCGCGAAGGAGAAAGCATCGCTCAAGCTTGGGGGAGGCTTAAGTCAATGTTATATTCATCCCCAATCATGAGTTCTCTCAGGAAATGATTATTCAGAACTTTTATGCTCGGCTTTCTCTTGATAATCGCAACTTGCTCGATACTTCCTGTGCTGGTTCCTATATGCTGAAGACTATTGATTTAAAATGGGACTTATTGGAAAGAATTAAACGCGACTCTGAAGATTGGGGTTCCGACGATGGTAAGGAGTCAGGTATGACACCTAAGTTCGATTGTGTTAAATCTTTTATGGATACCAATGCTTTCCGTGGATTTATCTCTAAGTATGGACTTGACTCTGAGATAGTAGCTACTTTTTGTGAAACTTTTGCTACTCACATTGATCTCCCTAAAGAGAAGTGGTTTAAATATAACCCTCATGTTGAAGTGAAAGTAGTTGCACCTATTACAGTCGAAGAAAAGACCATTACATATAGTGATCCTATTATTCCTACTGCTTATGTTGAAAAACCTCTTTTTCCTGTTAGGATAAAAGATCATGTTAAAGCTTCGACTATTGTTCGTAAGAGTAATACTAGGACTTATACACCTCCTGAGCAAATTAATGTTGAACCCGGTATTGCTATGATTAAAGATCTCTTGGATGAGGACTTAGATGTGCATGTTATCTCTTTCTTGGGTGAAACTGCTAATATTGCTAGACCCGATACTAAGACACGTAGACCTGTTGTAGGCACACCTGTTATTTATGTTAAAATAGGAGATCATTGTTATCATGGCTTATGTGATATGGGTGCTAGTGCTAGTGTAATACCTTATGATCTTTATAAAGAAATTATGCACGATATTGCACCTGTTGAATTAGAAGACATTGATGTTACTATTAAGCTTGCTAATAGGGACACCATTAAACCTATTGGGATTGTTAGAGATGTTGAAGTCTTGTGTGGGAAGATTAAATACCCTGCTAATTTTCTTGTTCTTGCTTCCCCACAAGATGATTTTTGTCCCATTATTTTTGGTAGACCCTTCTTGAATACTGCTAGCGCTAAGATTAATTGTAAAAGGAAGGTCATCACTGTTGGCATAGATGGTATGTCTCATGAGTTCAATTTTGCTAAGTTTAGTAGACAACCTCGTGAAAGGGAACCACCACTACAAAAAAACACACTTCCGTGATGATACGTGTTTGCCACAGTAGGTCACGTTTTTTGTCATGCATGTACATCCATGACAAATTTATGACAGAATCGAGATAGTCATACCTGTGTTGTCGTAGAAGTGTTCGATGACATTACCAAAATTATCATTACGGAAGTGTCCACTTCCATGACGATAAATCGCGCATCACAGAAGTGCTTTCGTCAAGGGTGACCGACACGTGGCATCCACCGTAACGAAACGCCGTTAAGCTATCGGGTCGGGTTTTGGATCCGATAACCCGTTAACAGCCCTGACCAATGGGGATTTTCCACGTGTAAAATCATCATTGGCTGGAGGAAACACGTGTTGGCTCATTGTTGGGACACATGTCATCCACTCATTGGACAGAAGGCGCCTATGATACGTCGACACGTGGCACGGCCCAACAGAGGCCCATTCCTGTGAAAAGGCCGGCCCGTTTAACTTGGTCAAAAGGTGACGGCCCAGCCCATGGAAAGCCTGTTAATGGCCTGTTCGCATATAGCCCATTTACAGCCCGCTAACCCAAGGCCCGTTGCGCCCTATCCGAATTAGGCCCAGTAGCGTCATCTGGGCCATCCAATATGATTCCAGCCCGTTTTCACTTCTGGCCCATGTATGGCCCATGACATCTTTTGGCCCATATGAGGCCCTATGTAACTCTTGGCCTATTAACGGCCCGTGGTGAAACTGGCCCGCAATGAACAGTGTATTACTTTAGACCCATTAACGACCCGTGGTGAAACTGGCCCGTAATGAACAGTGTATCGCTTTATACCCATTAAGGGCCCGCTATTCAGTTGGGCCGTTTACAACCCATGTTATCTTTCGGCCTTCTCAGAGCCCATTTATTCTTGGGCTTATTTGCAGCATTCGGTTACTTAAGGCCCGTTACTGTCATTTTCTGCTTGTGGGCCAAATTCAGCCCATCATTACAGTCGCCCCGTTTGTGGTTCGTTAGTCTATTGGGCCATTTTCATAGCATCACCAAATACGGCCTATTAACGGCCCGTTATAGTCAGCCAATAAAACGTATGATTTCCATTATAGGCCCGTCTACGGCCCATTAAAGGCCAGTACAAGACCCATAAATGAGTCGGCGGCCCATGGATCCTACGTGATGTAGAAGGCCCATGGATCCTGCGAGACGTAGAAGGCCCATGGACACTGCGAGACGTAGAAGGCCCATGGACACTGCGAGACGTAGAAGGCCCATGGATCCTATGAGACGTAGAAGGCCCATGGATCCTACGAGACGTAGAAGGCCCATGGTCGGGCGAGTTGGCCCCCGTTTGAACGATATAGCATATTCAAAGAATTATCCTACTCAATACTATCACCTCTAAAAAGCATACACTATACAACAAAGAGATCAAGGCATAGAAAGGTAGAATAATCCTACACTATACAATAAAGAAATTACAGCCAATTACACCCACTGGGCATTATGGTACGACACAGGTGATAATAAAGCATACACAAACAGCAAATTACACACTGGGCAAATACGGCTCATACATCATGGACGTGCATCAACTTAACTCCATTTGAACTATAATCTCTTCAGAAAATAGGATTGGCCGGATTCAGATAGCACAAATTTCAGTCTGCAAAATCTCCAATTCCTTCATTGTTACCTCGGTGTCTTGTTTCATTTTTTGACTCCTGCATCTAATACCTGCATGTCCAGTCTGAACTTGTTGATTATACATTGACAATCATGTACACGTTGTCTTGCCACCTCTAGTTGATGCTCGAGAACATCAGCACATTCCAATTCCAATCCATAATCATTCGGTAACGGCCATGCCGCACTGCTCGCAGATTTTTGTGTTGATGTCACTTCATCCTGAAATGTTTCTGTAAGTACACATGACTAGGGCAAAAATATAATTACAACAGTGAAGCGAACAAGACACTATTTTGTACTACATGGCAAAACAGGACTAACAATAATGTTACATGTCACTTTCACAAAAAAAATGTTACACGTCATGAAGCATAAGCAGGTGATATTTTAAAAATTATAAAAAAGATAGTCTGTGCAGCCTGCATACAGAAATCCCTCTTAGCTCATAGATGAGACGGCCTGTAGAAGGCACATGGATCCTATGAGACGTAGAAGGCCCATAGACTCGACGGCCCATAGAAGGCCCATTGATTCGACGACCCATAGAAGGCCCATGGATCCGACGGCCCATAGAAGGCCCACGTATCTGACAGCCCATAGAAAGCCATGGATCGTCCGTCATGTAGATGGCCCATGGATCGTACGGCCTGACGGTCATGGTCACTACAACGTTTGGGCGAGTTGGCCCCTGTTTGAACGACATAGCATATTCAAAGAAATATCCTACTATATACTATCACCTCTAAAAAACATACACTATACAATAAACAGACTAAGGCATATAAACGTAGAATAATCCTACACTATACAATAAAGAAATTACAGACGATTATACCCACTGGGCATTATGGTTTGGCACCCCTGATAATAAAGCATACACAAACAACAAATTACATACACTAGGCAAATACAGCTCATACATCATGGACGCGCATCAACATAACTTACCATTTGAACAATAATCTCTTCAGAAAATAGGATTGGCCGGATTTAGATAGCACAAATTTCAGTCTGCAAAATCTCTAATTCCTTCGTTGTTACCTCAGTGTCTTGTTTAATTTTTTTGACTCCTGCATCTAATACCTGCATGTCCATTCTCAACTTGTTGATTTTACGTTCATAATTATGTACACGTTGTCTTGCCACCTCTAGTTGATGCTTGAGAACATCAGCACATTCCAATTCCAATCCATAATCATTCGGTAATGGCCATGCCGCACTGCTCGCAGATCTTTGTGTTGATGTCACTTCATCCTAAAATGTTTCTGTAAGTACACATGCCTAGGGAAACAATAAAGTTACAACAGTGAAGCGAGCAAGACAGACTATTTTGTACATGGCAAAATAGGACTAACAATGATGTTACATGTCATGAAGCATAAGCAGGTGATATTTTAAAAATTATAAAAAAGGTAGTATGTGTAGCCTGCATACAAAAATCTCTCTTAGCTCACCAGAGGAGCATGATGTTGGGGCCCAATCAAAAACATAGACAAGTTACAAATTTAGACAAAACGTTGCGTATAAGTAAGCAAGCAGTTGGCCATTTGTACCTCAATTAAAGTCTTAGGGAGCATAATGAACAGCAGAGGGTTTCATACAAACATACTACAGCAGGCAAAACTATGCAATCATTAGCATAGTATAAACTAGATTGTGAGCCTCATGCAATAATAGTTGGTTAATAGACTTCAAAGCTTCAGGCACACATCGGCAGAGTAATTAAATGGTAAGGCCTTTAATTATGTCAACTAATAGTGATACAAGTACCAAACATCAGGCACAATTATTTGGGCATCTCATTAAGTGAGGACAAATAAAGCAATTGAAAATAGAAAATTAACTATGCCTGAAACAAACAAGGAATTGAACTGTTGAGTTGCATACAGTGACTTACCTTAGTAGGTTGAAGAGGCTCAGCGCAGCTCCTACTTCTCTTGCAAGGCTCCTTCCTAACATCTTGTACTTGGAAATCCTCAATCTTATCTTCATTGCACCCCCTCTGCAAGGTGACACAAACTAGTTACTCGTCTCCTTGGAAGATAAATATGCATACTTTCCAGTCTGTGAACACAAAAGGATGAGATTATAACAAAACAACACCACATAATGAAACATGCCGCATCTCTTGCACTTGCAAACAATGAAATGAGCATTTACTATGTCTGCACTATGTAAAAATAGGCATACCTTTGAACTGGATCTCCAGGTACTCTTGGAGAGCCTACTGTAGTGTACAGCCAAACCTTTATTCACCTATGAGTTAGACAAGGCCCCACTACAGCAACCCTTAGTGTTTAAATCGTTGACAAGCTCTGTTAGAGTGTTAGGTCAAGAACAACAAGTAATCAAAGCAAACATTCCTAGTATGGCTGGCTGATGCAAACAAGCAATTGAATAGATGTGTGAGAAAATCTTACATATCAAGAAAAGAAGCAAAGAAGGAGGCTTAAAGACCATCACTTGACTGACCAGATTTAAGGGGCATTTAAACATCATGTGCAACGTATGAACTAACATAAACATTGCATATTCCAGATTCTACAATGGAATGCACATGTATTAGGTTATGCCATGTATGATGATGCCTAAATGTACAGATAGCATGCAGGAGTGATTCATGATTGCACGCACAATTGAATTGCAGGTTAAGGGCCAGTTCGATTCCGCCTTTTCAGGGTATATTGTCAAAATAAGCCATAAAAGATGTAAAGAAGTCATTTTTGAGTTATGGGCTTGGGCTTAACTAATTTCGCTTTGGAGGGGGGTGTTTTGGGTAGAACCTCACTAAAAATTGAAGGGAAGGGGAATAGTGAAATGACTCTGTTGTCTGCCTATATTACACTCAAAATGCAACTGCTGACGCCAGTGTCACACCTGACCCTCAAGTAAAAACAAACACGCAAGCATTCATTGCCTTGCCTGCTTGCATCTCCTCTCCCCTTTCCCTCTACCTCGATCCCTTGCCTGCAGCACTAGGGTTCCTCCAGCCAGCCGTCGCCACTGGTCCCATCTGGCCTGGTCCTCGACGATGCTATGTCCAGCTAGGCTACATGGCCGGCAGGTAGGGGCAAATCTCCCTGGCTGCTCCTCCCTCTGGCGCCGCCCCTCATTCTCATGGTCTCCAGCAGCTGCTCCACTTTGGTTCGTCCAACGTACTACTCCAGTGGGCGCTGCACAACTACGGCTGATGCCACACTGTGGCAGAAGGCACCTTGTTCCCCCTCCCCTCCTCCTAGGCCATGGTGTTGAGGTGCTGTTGAAGGATGAGCATATCCAACAAGGTGAGGATCTCCTCTGATTTTTTGCCAAATTTTCATTCTGATCCACTACACGATGAATTGCTATGAGCTGCTTCTGCTGCTGCTATATGATGCATTGCTATGAGCTGCTCCTGCTACTGCTATATGATGAATTGCTATGAGCTGCTGATGTTGTATGATGAGTTTCTATGAGCTGCTGCTGCTGCTATATGATGAATTGCTATGAGCTGCTGCTGCTGCTATATGATGAGTTGCTACAAGCTGCTCCTGCTGCTGCTATATGATGAATTGCTATGAGCTG